>NC_041392.1:686338635-686372222 GCF_002162155.2 Triticum dicoccoides | reverse complement strand
TTCTGAAAAAATCAAAAGAAAATGGTAAAAACTTCAAAAAATAAAATCCTTCGAGAGGTAGATATATTACTACATCTACTTGTTAGGAAAATTTGAAAACTTAAATTTGGACATGTTTTGCAAAAAGTGTAGGGAAAATGTAAAACGGGTATAACTTCTGCATACGATGTCGGAAAAAACGTATAATATATCAAAAAATTCAGCATGAAAATCCGCATCCGATGGAGACCGCCTACGACCTAGTTGCAATTTTTTAGAATCCTCAAATTCCAAAAGGAAAAAAAGATATGGTCAAATTTAAGTTTTTTTAAGTTTTTGTTAAATTTGGTCAAACTACTTATTCAAGAAGTATTAATGTTACTACATAATTATTCAAGAATATTAGTGTTACTAAATAATTATTTCAATTTTTTGAATTTTGGTCAAACCCGGTCAAACTATGGTCAAACTGTGGTCAAACTATGGTCAAACTTATTCAAGAAATATTAGTGTTACTAAATAATTACTATTTTTTAGAATAATAGTTTCAAACTCAAACAGTGAAATGTGTGACTTCATGCTCAAGCTAAACTCCTGAGGGTTAATAGGATTGGCATCTTACTATTATCAGGAAAACAACAAGTGCAGACTTGGAAACGAAGGAGAATAGAACCCGAAAGTTAAGCGTGCTCGGGTTGGAGTAGTGAGAGGTCGAGAAGTTAGATGATTTGGAATGAGTGATCCACACTTGAGCAGTTAAGAGAGGTGATTAGAGACTAAATCACCAAATAATTTAGAAAAATTAAAAATCGAAATAATAATAATAATAATAATAATAATAATAAATTTCCAAAATTTTCAAAAAAAATTCAAAAAAAAACCTTTAGTATCGGTTGGTAACACCAACCGGTACTAAAGGTCCCCCATACCAGGGCGCGAGCTCACGCCACGTGGTGGCACTTTAGCGCCAGTTCGTGCCGAACCGGTACTAAAGGGGGGGGCCTTTAGTGCCCACCAATTAGTGCCGGTTATGGAACCGGCACTAAAGGCCCTTACGAACCGGTTTTAAAGCTCCGTTTTCTACTAGTGTAGGCTCGCTGGTTGGTGAGGAGTTGGCTGAGATTCATCATGTAATTGAGTTAGTTTTGTTACTGCTTGATCCCTAGTATCCACTATGTTCTTAGATTGATCTTGCTATGACTTTGCCATGCTTAATGCTTGTCACTTTGGGCCCGGGTGCCATGATTTCAGATCTAAACCGTTTATGTTATCACCATTATATCCATGTTCTAGATCCGATCTTTCAAGTTATAGTCACCTACTACATGTTATAATCCGGTAACCCCGGAGTGACAATAACCGGGACTTCTTCCGGTGATTACCGTAGTTTGAGGAGTTCATGTATTCACTATGTGTGAATGCTTTGTTCCGGTTCTCTATTAAAAGGAGGCCTTAATATCCTTTACTTTTCAATAGGACCCCCCTGCCACGGGTGGGTAGGACAAAAGATGTCATGCAAGTTCTTTCCATAAGCACGTATGACTATTTACGGAATACATGCCTACATTATATCGATGAACTGGAGCTAGTGCCGTATCGCCCTAGGTTATAACTGTCTCATGATGAATATCATCGAACAAGTCACCGATCCAATGCCTACGAATTTATCTTATATTGTTCTTGCTAAGTTACTACTACTATCATCACTGTTACACTTGCTACAAAACTATTGCTATCACTGTTACCGTTACTATTGCTGCTGCTACTATTATCTAAACTATCATACTACTTTTCTACTGATCACTTTGCTGTAGATAATTAATCTCCAGGTGTGGTTGAATTGACAACTCAGCTGCTAATACCTTCAAATATTCTTTGGCTCCCCTTGTATTGAATCTATAAATTTGGGTTGAATACTCTACCCTCGAAACCTGTTGTGATCCCCTATACTTGTGGGTTATCAACCTTCAAGAACGCTTTGCTTATTATAAGAGATCGTTTTGGCCTATCCTTTGCCACAAAAGGATTAGGCTACCTTGCTGCACTTTATTTACCATTACCGTTACTTGCTTGTTACAAATTATCTTGCTATCAAACTACCTGTTACCGACAATTTCAGTGCTTGCAGAAATTACCTTGCTGAAAACCACTTGTCATTTCCTTCTGCTCCTCGTTGGGTTCGACACTCTTACTTATCGAAAGGACGATGATTGACCCCCTATACTTGTGGGTCCACTACTAGGAAAAGGACTACTAGTGGCGCACCTGTTTTGCCTACTAATGGCGCACTACAGGTGCGCCACTAGTATCACGCCATTAGTATTTTTTACAAATGGCGCACCTGTGGTGCGCCATTAGTATCTGGTATTCTAATGGTGGTGCGCCATTAGTATAGCCCACGATGCGCCATTAGTATGCCTCCCAGGGGGCCATATTTACCCATGTGCTTTGGCATACTAATGGCGCACTAGTGGATGATGCGCCACTAGAGTCCTTTTTGCAGTGCGCCATTAGTGTGCTGAGTGGTGCGCCACTAGTATGAATATTAGGGATTTTTTTCTTTTCTGATATTTGCACAGGTTACAAAACATATTACTGCACATAATATAGAGAGCACAACATATAAACAACAGATTTATCGAATACAATAGAAGATTAGTCTCCGAATACAATTCATCATATTAGTCTCTGAATTTAAAATACCAAATGAAGTTAGAAAATTACAAGTCTCGAGACCACGAGTAGCGAGTTTGTCGTCACATTACAAAGTCGATATCGATCATCAAAAGTACCATCACATAGAAGAGAGCTGCGGTCGCGATGAGCATCATCGTGATGAAACTGGTCTTCATCTGGTTCCTCGTCCGCTCCCTCCTCTCTCCCGCTAGATAGCGCGCGTATCTAGCTTCTGCCTCAGCCCTAGTGGTGTACCCTTTGTAACTGTTACCGCTGAAACGGTGAACCTGTCTTCGACACTCCTCCCAGTCGTCGTAGACTCCGGGAACCTTACCCTTGTACACAACATACGACGACATCACTATGCACTAGCTAAACAAAACAGTAGTAACAATTCACAGACAATACATAAGCAATATATAAGTATGCAACAAAAGGATCGGAAGAGAAAAGCAACACATTAATAGCACGATTCATGGTCCTACTAATAAATAGCATCGATTACATATAAGTTGAACGACTGTCCAAACCAAAGAGACATACAAGTTCATTAAAGTTTAATTATAACATGAGCCAATTGATGTTTCACAACTACACATAACATCACTACTTTTGACTCGACTCAAGGGACCGGAGCATGGATGAAGCCGCCGTCACTCGTGATGGTCATGAAATCACGGTTGTTGTCAGCCTACATTTGTAGTGTTATGTCTATCTCACTGTTGGACAGTTGCTATCTGAGGTAGAACTGCCCCGAGGTACGAAGGACATCTTGATGGATGATTTCCGCAAACTCTGGCTGGATGCGAAAGAATTCTTGTCTGATGTCCGCATCCTGGATTGCCGACAAGCTCGCGGCCCAATCTTTGAGATTATTTGGTAGCAGAAGGTGATTATGGTCCCGTACGATCGCCCGCATGTGATGGAGGGTGTAGTAGGCATCCTTCTGACCGCCAGGCGGCTGCTTGACGCAGAAGAACATCGTATTGTGGGCGAACACGTGCTTGCCGTACCTACGAACTGGCCTGGTGAAGGTGCCTCCAGATTTGGAGTAGCCGGGGAGAACATCATCAAGAACTTTCTTGATATTTGTGTAGTCTTTCTTCGACTGATGGTTCGAGTCGAAATACGTTGCCGTGGAATATTTCGGGCTTAAGAGGATGAGTGTGCAACGTGTGTCACTGCACAAAACACAGAATGTTAGAAAAAAACGATCGAAATATAAGAAATCTTATGTTACGGGGTGGTGAGGGGATGACTTACTTGGGAAAGTAAGGCACGAGGAAGTTATCCTTATCTGGTTTTGCCAGAATGACGCCTTCGAGGTAAGAACTCGCGACTTGCCGGTCCCCAGCGCCGCCCAAGATCTTGGCACGCATGTAGAAGGGCTCGACTATCACGATGTCCGGGGTCTTGTCTCTAATGATCCGCATCTCCATACTCATCGAAAATAGTAGAACGAAGGTGTAGTGCAGCGGATGAAGGTTAAACATAGTGAAGATGTCATCAAACCGCAGAACGATCGTACCCCCGATGGCGTTATCCACAAAGCCCTTGCCCTCTGGTACCTTGGCCATGAAAACCAGGTATGCCACATCATTCTCTTGGAGACGCTGCTTCTCCAAAGAAAGAACACTGTCATGCAGACTCCGCATAGCACCGGTTGCAGCATTGAGCATATTAGTCGGTAGCATCGGCCTACCCGCCACATGCACCCTCCTCGAGATATCCTTAGGTGAAGGTGGCCCATCCTGAGCATGGATTGTACTCGGTGCCGGCTGGGTCGCACCCTTGTTACTCTTTCTTTTCCGTCCCTTCTTCTTCTGCTGTAATGGGACCGAGTTCTGCTCACAAACCACCTTCTTGAGTGTGTTGGGGCTGATAATATTTCGCACCTCTGCTATCTGAGGCTCGGTGAAGTCGGCAGCTGGAGGCGTCTCCTGAGAACTGAACGCCAGACGACGCCTGTTGCAATTTGGTTTCTCCGCGGTACCAGCATGATCGTGGTCATCTTTTTCAGGGTTGGGTTCTTGAGAAGGAGGCCTGAGGAATTCGTCACCGTACCCATGTTTGGCAAAGTAGTTATCGACATTGGTAAATGTACCATCGTCGTTGTCGTTGTCGTCCGGATCCTGTGCCATATGCATGTTCGGATCCTATGCCATAGGGATGTCCGGTAGCGTTGCGGCGGTCTTGCCATGGCTTGGCGTCGGCACGACTGGCGGTGTTATCTGTGGGGTGGTGTCCCTCGCCCCAAATGAATCTGGCTCTTCGGCCAAAGCAGGGGCCAGCATACGCAGGCACTGAGGGTCATCACATCATCTTCATCGGCTACAGCGGGTCGAATCGGAGGTAATAACTCGTCGCAGCCTGGCAGCACCCGAACCAGTTCAACCCTATACACGATGGGTGGCATCGGATTACCGTGGAATACGGGGTTGCCCGGTTGAACTATTCTGCCCTTGGCAACATTGATCAATTCGCCGCCCATGAAGTGCAGGAGAGTGCATGGAACGTCGGCAGTGCCCTGCGAAAACATGTAGGGCGTCTGGGATGCCCAGTCAAAGGCAAGGAGACGAAGTCATCAGCCGAGAGGCTTAATTAGTTACCGTGATGGCGTCGAGCTTGGCTAATGTCGAGGCACCGCCAATGGCGGGCGTGCAACTGACAGAGGGGCCGCTTGTTGCCGAGGTGTCGGCCGGCGTACAACCGGGTGCATTAAGCTCCAATGCCCGTGCCGGCATCAGAGACACCAATACCGCCTCCGCCGGAGACACCAATAGCGCCGCCTGCGCGTTGTGTGAGTTACTGGCCGTGAAGCTGGGAACCGGGGGCGGCCCCTGTTGGCCGCCCGCAATCCACGTCGTCAGCCCCTGAATCAAGGTAGACACAATGGCGGTGAGCATCGATCCCAGTTGTTGTTGCACTTGCTCTTGGACCATCTCCAGAATCTGCGCCACTTGTGCCTTGAGTTCTTGAACCTCGCGTGATTGGCTTTTCGAGCTGGTCTTTCTCTCCTTTCGCCCACCAGCGTTATAGTATGATGACCATTTTGTGGACAAGCCTTTGCCGGCCACACGACCAGCTGACGACGGCTTACTGAGCTTATCCTTGTTTTTCATTATGTTCAACCCCCTGTTTAGAGTGCTGTCCCAAGGGGTGCTCTGAGACGACCCCGTGCTACTCCTTGCAGTCTCCTGCAGAAGGAATGTGAACCATTTAGAAATTTGGCTTCATTAATTAGAATGCAACCATATGGAGCTAATTACGCGGGGGTGTATTCCTTACCAGAACAAGCTCAAGCGCCCTGGTCTTCGGATCCGTGGTAAGCTCCTTTGTTACCGGGTCCACCTTGTACCGGGCCCTGACATAGTTCCTGGTCAGCTTGTCACGGTATTTCTTGAAGTGGGGCGGTAGGCCTTGCTCGGCACGCTCCTCGTCCTCCTTGTCCCATATAGGCTCCACCACTCTGTAACCGCCGGGACCGAGGTTGTGTTCCCCTAAGTTCAACCCCCGCATTTCTTCCCCCCACTGACTTGATTCGGAGGTTGCGCTACTCTCGCACCTTATCTTGAACTCCTTGTAGTCATCTTCTCTAATCGAAGGATTTTTCGCCTTGATCTTCTCATAACTATCACCTTTTTCAATCATGCTCTTCACCACGCTTCTCCAAGTAGACAGGGCCATGCTCATCATCGTGAGGGTGGCACTGTTCACTTTATTCCCTGAGAGGCGTGTGTTTGCAAAGTCAGAGGGGAACTTGTATCGTTTGTGCAGCTTTGTGAAGAGGAGGTTGCGCGAATTCCCTCGGTCCTTATGCCTTAGGTTCTCAATGTTGATCGAGACGGTGCTCCGGAGAATGCACCCGAGCTGAAGCGAGTACCCCTTGACTAATTCTTTGCGCTCCGTTGGATGCCCGTCGGAGTTCACTTGAGTACATTCCTCCTTGACGGTGCGGAGCACGTTCGGGCGCCGGTCCTTGCGTTGCCTCTTCGGTTGGCTGCCATCTATGCGTGCGCTGCTCTCGGTGTCAAAACCGGCGGATCTCGGGTAGGGGGTCCCGAACTGTTCGTCTAAGGCGGATGGTAACAGGAGGCAGGGGACACGATGTTTTACCCAGGTCGGGCCCTCTTGATGGAGGTAAAACCCTACGTCCTTCTTGATTTATTCGTGATGATATGAGTATTACAAGAGTTGATCTACCACGAGATCGGAGAGGCTAAACCCTAGAAGCTAGCCTATGGTATGATTGTATGTTGTCCTACGGACTAAAACCCTCTGGTTTATATAGACACCGGAGGCGGAGGGAGCTAGGGTTACACAAGGTCGGTTACAAAGGAGGAGATATACATATCCGTATTTCCGAGCTTGCCTTCCACGCCAAGTAGAGTCCTATTCAGACACGAGATGAAGTCTTCAATCTTGTATCTTCATAGTCCAACAGTCCGGCCAAAGGATATAGTCCGGCTGTCCGGAGAACCCCTAATCCAGGACTCCCTCAGTAGCCCCTGAACCAGGCTTCAATGACGATGAGTCCGGCGCGCAGTGTTGTCTTCGGCATTGCAAGGCGGGTTCCTCCTCCGAATACACCACGGAAGAATTTGAATACAAGGATAGTGTCCGACCCTGCAAAATAAGTTCCACATACCACCATAGTGAGAATAATGTTTCCACAAATCTAATCTGCTGACACGTTTTGGCAACACGACATTACGCAATGGCCTGGTGATTATTCGAACCGTTTCCTTTAACTAGCCCCGCACATAACGCATGGCAGTGTCTCGACACGTCTTGTCAAAGCAGAGATCGTGTTCCCCTTATTACGGGATTCTCATCAATACGGGCATGGGTAACCCAACCGCGCCATCGATTATGGCGCTTGGGGGATAAGCGAGTTTTACCAGGCTAGTGGGGGCGCATAGTTTCGGCCGCCCTTATAAAGGGACAAGGTTTAACCTTTTTCTACCCACGCCTTCTTCCTCCTTGCTCATCCATTCTTGTGCACTTGAGCTCCAACACCCAAGTCCACATCCTTCCCCTCAACCTTCTCCAAACATGTCCGGAGCGGGAGGCAAATGGATGGCTTCCTCCGTTACGGAGGGACACATCAAGAAGCTGCGCGGAGCCGGATACTTGGCCGCGAATATCGCGCATCGACTGCCCACTGCGGGGCAGATCGTCCCTACCCCGGAACCTCTCGAGAGGGTAGTTTTCCTCCACCACTTCCTCCACGAACTGGGGTTTCCCCTCCATCCATTCGTCCATGGTCTCATGTTCTACTATGGGTGTCGGTGTACAAAAAGAGGGGTACACTTTTTGTACCCCTATAACTGTGCACGGGCAGTCTGAGCCACGGGCACCACCACACCAAGCAAGGCAAGGGAGGTGAGCCAGGGTAAGACCGAAGCTCAAGAGAACTAGAACGACGCCAAGGCCAAGACCACGAAGAGCAAAGGGGACAAAGCGAACTCCCCCGGTAAGATCCTTGCCGGGAGATGGTTCTAGCAACCCTGGCAAGACCCTTGCCACGGCGACTCGTCCCGCGCCTATGGAGCAAGTCACCCTTGAGTCCACTACCCCCAGAGGGCAAGGATTCGGGAGACATCCCCGTGGCGGCATGTAGATCTTCGTGAGGCATTCAAGATCAAATACACACTAAGGAGATGACAACCCTTGGCGAGATCCTAGCCGAGGAAGACCACAAGGCCCCCGGCAAGCGCCTTGCCGGGGATGACAGCAGGCGCCTCGACCAGACCCTTGCCGGAGCCCCGGCAAGGCCCTTGCCGAGGACACCCGTAGGGCCACCATCAGGCCCACACCGATCAAACCTCCACCACCGCATGCATGCAGCTGCCGACCCAACCAGCTGGGCAGGCACCTGCGTGGCGGCATGCAGATCTTCGTGAAGACCCACCACTGCGCCACCTTAGCTGCCTGCCTACCTACGTGGCATCTCAGGCATCGCTAGCCAGGGCGCGTGTCGACACGAGAAGGAGCGGCGACGGACGAGACTGATGTCTCTCCCCCGTCCCCGATAAAGCAAGGACACCTAAACAAGGCGCATTTAAGGCGCCTTGTCATGTAATGCGAGGGATAACCTCGCATCACTGTACCATTTCCACCTCCTGTGTGCCACTATGGCCACCCCTTTTCCTATAAAAGGAGGCCCGAGGCGGCCAGGAGAAGGATTTGGCTTTTTGGAGCTCCTCACGCCCCATAGCTAGCTCAAGAACACTGATATACAATCCACCAAAGCAGGAGTAGGGTTTTGCGCATCCTTGCGGCCCGAACCTGGATAAACAAACTGTGGGCTACCTGTTAGATCTGCTCTTCCCACGACCCCGCGCCCCGCTAACCGTAGTAGGGATTCTTGTGATCCCATAGGTGTCCCTCCTCAGCACCGACATCTTTGGCGCGCCAGGTAGGGGGTGGAGTTGTGAGAATCGGCTCTAGCAATCAGCCCAGCACTCCTTCGTCTTCGTGGCCCTTGGAGAAGAAAGGGGGCCGGAAGACCAGCGCTCGAGCGACTACAAACAGAAGCTAAGTTGCACGGAACCCTTATTTGTTCTATCCTTCTTATATGAGGTTATTCCCCCCGGAGATGTCACGCCTTTGTATGAGAAACCTGCACGCCAGGGGGCTCTCCCACGATCCGCAACGCCCTTGCCCTGTTTCGAGTCTGCTCAACAGCTCAAGCGGCTTCGTCGAGAATGGCAGAGTAGCCTTTCGCGATCAACAACGCTCTCGATTCTGACTCGAGTCAAGCTCGACAGTTCGAGCGGCCGCGTTCAGAACAGAAAGGTGGCTCGTCCGGCAGCACGCGTACCTAGCAGGCCCATGGGGATCCGTCCCCAAAACGCCGCTAGGGGCTTCCGCGCCGGCGAGCCTACCCAATCGGCGTATGGCGCCCATACAAAGAGGAATTGAATGGGGAAATAACGTGCATGAAATTAAAAAGTACTGCAAAGTTATATTACATCACATCATTGATGCGGTTCTAACTAAAGATGAAATTTGTCTTGGTCGTGAACCTGCAGCGGCGGTGAAGAACAGGATGCCTAATCCCGAAGCTGGCCTTCCACCCTCTTGATTTCGTCGATGCTGCTGATGACGGGCTTGATGTGCTCCTTGAGCACCGTGAGGTCAATACCATCCGGCAAGCTATCCATCATGGCACCGAAGTCGAGGTCGGGATTCCAGTACGCCATCTTGGTGAGGACCTTGGTCATGACCCCCGGCAAAGTCACCGGGCTACCCCGGCCAACGTGGCCGCTCAGTTGGAGTGAAGATAAGCCAAGGCTCCGAGGGCGCCCTCGAAGAACAGGGTCATCTTAGTGTTGACGGTCCCGCTGCGCTCAGGGGCATACCTCACGTTTGGCATCCCCATATGGTGGCCAACTGCGAGGTGACCCTGCCGGCGACCTCCTCCAGACGGCTGATCCCTCTGTTCTCGCCCGCCACATAATCCTGATGGGTGGCGGCCTCATTCGCCCGCAACTGCTTCTCCTCCTCCAGACTCCTGGTCAAGGTCTCCTCCCGAGCCCTGCTCTCCGACAACATCTTCTCGAGATCCTCCAGCTTCAGCTTGAGATCTCTGACGGAGTTTTGCGCTTCGGAGAGGTCCCCAGCCTTGCTGATGACCGCTCCTTGCGCCTCCACCAAGGTGTTGTTGAGCATGCTCTTCTCGTTGGACAGCTTGAGGGCCTGCTCCTTCAGCTCGTCGTGCGCCGCCTACAACTCCCTTACTTTGCCGGAATGGGCCAGAGCCTGGGCATCGAGTGCCTCCTTGTGCCTCTGCTCCAGCTCGCGAGTCCGCCGCGCGACAAGGGCCTCGAGCTCCTCATCCTTGCCACGGAGCGCTGCGGCAAGCTTCGCCTCACGCACGGTGAGGTCCTCTTCCTGGGAATCCAGTGCGGCTTGATGCTGCTTCCGGACGGCCTCGGCTGTGGCAGCCAAGTTCGCCGCCTGTTCCTGGGCCTTCTCGATGTCAGCCATCTTCATGGTGAGCTCGACATTGCGCTTGGCCAATTTCTCCTGGAAGGCCCTCTGCTCCTTGTGAGTTTGGTGGAACCAGGTCTGCGTCTCAGCAACATGCGCCTTGAAATCCACCTCCGCCTGGTCCACCGTTGCCGTCCTGGACTTAACCTTGTCCAGACGGACACGGTAGAGCGCTTGGAGTTTTCGGAAGTTGGCCTCCATAGCGCAGAGAAGCTGCTCTTCTGGAGAACCATCACCGCCAACGCCCGGCTCATCGACAACCTCATGCCCGGTGGCGGCAAGCACCTCACCGTCAAAGACTTCCCCTTCAGCGGGCGCCCGGGAACTTGACGCCCCTGGGAGGTGGACAAAAAGATCGTCGCCCACCTTCAGATACCTGCCGGGGCCCGAGGTTGAGGAGGAGGGAGGCTGATCATCAACCGCCTCTTCCTCGGCAGTGGCCTTGCCGGCTTCCCCAGCAGGCCCACCGTTAGCGCCCTCGGCAGAAGCCTCGCCGGTCACCTTGGCGGCCCCCGCAGCGGTGTCCTCGGCAGCATCCTTGGCGGCCTCCTCAGCAATGTTCCCAACAACGGTATCCACGTCCTCCATACCTATTGAAGGAGGGCCTGGGTAGTAATGGGAGCATGGAAGCCAAGGACAAGAATAAGGAAAAAAATAGAGATAGAGGACAGGCGACTCACCAGTGCACTGTGAAGCAGAAGTCCCCTCCCCGCTAGCATCCAGCGCCGTGGCAGAGTCACCAGCGCCCAAGTTCCCCTCTTCCTCCATGGGTGTGGGCTCCGTACTTGATGCCCTTGCCAGGGACGCCCCTCGCGGCGACGTAGTCGATGGGGGTGGTGTGTTGGGGGTAGCCCTCTGCGGCTCCTCCTGCTGCCGCTCCCCTCATGCGAACCCGGCAAGGTCAACACCATAACATCGAACGCCTACCACATGTCGAGTAAGAGGAGGGTGACAAACTTACGCTGGAGGCTGTGCCGGGGGCTGCTGTCCGGGCTGCTCAACACCACCAGTGGCGTCTCTGAAGCCCTAGCTAGGGGCTGACTGCTCGCCGAGGCCTTCGCCCTCTTCACCCTCTGGGCCAACGTCTCTGCATCCCTGCAAAAGCAAAAATGGATCAAGATAAGTGACTTGATTCAGGGGAATGGAAATGGCAGTAAGGGACGGAGTACTTACTCGTCATCTATCTCATCTTCCTCCGCCACTTTCCTTTTCCTCTTCGGGCTAAGAGGCCCGAGATCAAAAGTGACCTCCGCGTCAACATCCGAATCGACATCTGCTGGAGGAGGCGAAGACGGCGGGGTTTATGCGCGCCCAGATGAGGAAGGGGCTGTTGTCTTCTTCTCAGCGGCCTTCGTCAGCCTCTTGGCTGCCATGGCCCTCATGTGGCACCCAGACCCCTCCAGGGTCAATTGAGGCCGCGTAGCTCTGCCGGGCCGAACCGGCTCGCTGGAGTCAGCCCACCGCAGGACTCGCCCTCTTCCCCTGGTTGGCGTCGAGCCCGCCGCCACGTCCTCCTCCGACGACGGCTCGTCGGCCGCGTCTTCGACGAGCAGAGCTCCAGTGTCGACGCTGCTGACCTCCCCGGAGGCCGCCGCCCACCGGGCGAGCTCCTCTTCCTCCGCAGCCATTGCGGCCTTGTCCTCTTCACCCCCGGCGCTGCCAGCCTCCATGGTAAGCTGAGCCTCCCTCGCCCTAGTGGCGATGTAGTCCAGCTCTGCCTGGGTGGTGTCCATGATAAGCCACCGCTCGGCGTCAGCATTAACACACACCTCGATCAGGGTATCAAAGAATTGCTGCACATTAGCATCCTTCGGCTCCTTCCAGCTCGGGACAGGGCCGTGCTCGGGACAGGGCTGCACAACGGGACCACCCCCGCTGGCAACTTGAAAAATGGCCCCTTGATGGCCTTGCCAACCTTTGCGGCAGCCCTCGCGGCCTTGCCGGTCCGTTCGACCTCGCCGTCGCGACCCACATCAAGCTGGAAAAGTCGCTGGCAGAAGTGGGCATGCACCAGCACTGTGAAGTTGTGATCAACGCCGGGGCGGAGTCGCATAATGTCAGCCGGGTTCGTAAAGAGCCAAGCTGGCCTCCCCTTGTTGTGCAACGGGGCGATCCGGTGGTGAATGAAGTCTGCCCCGATCATCTCAAGGGTGAGTCCGGCCCAGGTGAGCCGGAGAATCCTGGTGGTGGCGACAGTGAGCCTCCTGTCGGCGGCGTCGACATCGCTCCAATCACGGCCACGGACCGGCGGCGCTCGGCGCACCTTGCAGAATTCCGGCGGGTTCTCATCCTCAATCCAGCACCACCGGCCACGCCATTTCTCCCACCTCTCCTGCACGGCACCGTCCGGGTACGCCCCCTTGGATCTTGGGATCCAGGTGACGCAACCAGAGATGGCACCTCCCGGCTGGATCCGTGGAAAGAAGTAATGGCGGAAGAGCACTGTGTTGGGTTGCACCCCAGCAAAGCCTTCGCAAAGATACGCGAAGAAAGCCATGCACACCACCACATTCGGAGTAAAATCCAAGAGGCGGAAGCCGAAGGTGTGCATAATGTCGCAGAATAAATCGGAGCAAGGGGGGCATAACCCGCAAGAAAGATAATCGACAAAAAAGGGATACCGATTTGGAGCAAGATCGACGCAAGCAGCAGGAATGACGCACATCGCCGGGTGGCCCGAATTCTCTCCCCCCGTCTTCGCTCCCCATAGGGGCCTGAAGGAGTCCCAGAGCTCTTGAACATCAACCGTCGAGGGGAAGAAAAAGGCGGACTTCGTCCGGTCCCCCGACAGCGCACTCTCCGGCGGCTCCACAGTCCCAGCGCCCTTAGCCACCCCCTTGCCCTTGACGGATTTGGGCGCCATGGCGACCAAGAAGTTGAGAGGGCTGAGGATGGGGGATGGCGAAGCAACAATGGCGGGCGACAGCGGAGGCTTAGGAAGGAAGGAAGAGAGGAAACGGCGGCTCTGAGATTGGAAAAGGCACGAGGAAAGAGGAGAAAGTGAGCAGTGCGCCCGCGGTTATTCCTTTCTTATGGGGGAAAACACGGGCCGCCTCCTTTCATATTAACTGTGGTGTGATGCATGCCCGCGGGAACCAACCCCACGCATGCCGCCCACGTCACACGCACATCCCCATGCCGCGCCATGCGCGGGAGTCGTGGGAAGCGCAGTGCGCGAAGAATCCTACCTCGGTAAAAACCGCCCCGCCTGCCCACGCACCGTTTTTGGGCCTAGCCCAACAACGCGTTGCGCTTATGTGTGGCCCAGGCCCGGGGGCTCCTGTCGGTGTACAAAAAGAGGGGTACACTTTTTGTACCCCTATAACTGTGCACGGGCAGTCTGAGCCACGGGCACCACCACACCAAGCAAGGCAAGGGAGGTGAGCCAGGGTAAGACCGAGGCTCAAGAGAACTAGAACGATGCCAAGGCCAAGACCACGAAGAGCAAAGGGGATGAAGCGAACTCCCCCGGCAAGATCCTTGCCAGGAGACGGTTCTAGCAACCCCGGCAAGACCCTTGTCGCGCCGACTCGTCCCGCGCCTACGGAGCAAGTCACCCTTGAGTCCACTGCCCCCAAAGGGCAAGGATTCGGGAGACATCCCCGTGGCGGCATGCAGATCTTCGTGAAGACATTCAAAATCAGATACGCATTAAGGAGACGACAACCCTTGGCGGGATCCCAGCCGAGGAAGACCACAAGGCCCCCGGCAAGCGCCTTGCCGGGGATGATAGCAGGCGCCTCGACAAGACCCTTGCCGGGGCCCCAACAAGGCCCTTGTCGAGGACACCCGCAGGGCCACCATCAGGCCAACGCCGACCAAACCTCCACCACCGCATGCATGCAGCTGCCGACCCAACCAGCTGGGCAGGCACCTGCGTGGTGGCATGTAGATCTTCGTGAAGACCCACAACTGCGCCACCTCAGCTGCCTGCCTACCTACGTGGCATCTCAGGCATTGCTGGCCAGGGCGCGTGTCGACACGAGAAGGAGCGGCGACGGACAAGACTGATCTCTCTCCCCCGTCCCCGATAAAGCAAGGACACCTAAGGAAGGTGCATTTAATGCGCCTTGTCATGTAATGCGAGGGATAACCTCGCATCACTGTACCCTTTCCACCTCCTGTGTGCCACTATGGCCACCCCTTTTCCTATAAAAGGAGGCCCGAGGCGACCAGGAGAAGGATTCGGCTTTTTGGAGCTCCTCACGCCCCGTAGCTAGCTCAAGAACACCGATATACAATCCACCAAAGTAGGAGTAGGGTTTTATGCATCCTTGCGGCCTGAACCTGGATAAACAAACTGTGGGCTACCTGTTAGATCCGCTCTTCCCATGACCCCGTGCCCTGCTAACCGTAGTAGGGATTCTTGTGATCCCATAAGTGTCGCTCCTCAGCACCGACAACGGGCTGGACTTTTATGATCTGGCCCCGAACTTCATCCTCAACATTTCAGCATTCATCGTCGTGTGTGAGGCTTTCCTCCGCATCCGGCCCCACTTCGGCCTGTGGCTGAATACCTTCAATATCAAGACGAAGGTGGTGGGAGGCCAACAAGCAGAATGCAGTGGAGACGTGGTGGGCAAGATGCCCAATGTCATATGGCTTGAAGGCTCTTTCGTGGAGACCATAAATGGGTGGCAATCAGCGTGGTTCTACATCACCGAGCCGCGTGGTACCAACTGGGTGGCTGTCCTCGAGTTTCGATCCGGAATCCCCACGCGGCTCACCTCCTGGAAAGAGAAGGGCCTGTCCTGGGGTTCATCGGTGGAGCTGGACGGGCTCCAGAAATGTATCTAGAATATGGCAAGCAAGAAGCTCAAGCTTGTCAACATAGTCTAGGTCATGCTCTTCCGTCGAATCCTCCCGTGTCAACAATGGGATTCAACTTGTGCGAGTTCGACCTGGCCCAGCACCAGACTCTGAGCGAGCTCTTCGACACAATGCACAAGGACGTCTGGAGGGTGCTGTTCAAGGACGCGGAGGTCCCTCCTTCTCTCACCGAGGACCGCGGGCTAAGCGCGAAGCGCCGAGGACATTCGGTGAGTTCTATACATCCGGTATTTATTTCCCCTAGCTTAACCATGTGCGGGGTCTCAGCTCCATGCCTTTGACAGGACTGGGTGGAGACGTCGGGGCAGATTAACTATCCGGCCCCTTTGCCCGAAGACACTACGGACGCTCTCTTGACGGAGATGCTGACTCCGGCTCCTTACAAGGTGTCGTAGAAGACCAAGAAGGCGAAGGGAACCCGAAAGAGTTCCCGATGCCAGGTGTTATCGGACTCATAGTCCGATAACTCTGCGATGCACTCCTCCCCCGAAGACGAGGAGGAAGAAGAAGATGCTCCCCCTCCAGTCGGGGGAGACAAGAAAAAGAAAGCCGCCCCAACCGGGGGGGGCGAAGGGTCCAAGAAGGGAAGGACTCTCCTTCCGGACTACTCCACCGCCGCCGCCGAAGGCGAAGACGAGTGGCTGCTCAGGGCCAAGCCCCTGGCGAAGTCATAAGTATTCGGATGCCAGGGTAACTCATAGCATACCTTTGTCACACTGCTTCTCCTAACGCCGAATTATGATTATGCAGACCGCCACGAGCCTGGATCAACGTATCGTCGGACGACTCCCTGTGCTCGTCGGATATGGATAGCGATCCACTTCCGACCGCCACCTCCCCTTGCCCTACGAACAATGCCGAGGTATTGTCTCAAGAGGCACCGGGTCGAGGGGAGACAGTCCCGGAGCCGCCTCAAGGGGACCTTCCGGATTCCGGGAGCAGAGGGAGCAAGGCTCCCGAGGGCTCCGAGTTCGGCCCTCAGCCGAACACCGCGCCGGAACCTCCAGTGGTTCCGGATTCAAGCAAGCGGCCTCCTTCCAAAAGGGGCAAGACGCCAGTGCCGGTGACCTCTGTCCATCCAGAGGCACCAGACAGTGTGCTGGGAGCACTTCGCAGCCCTTCCATCAATGAAGAGCACCGCACTATTATGAGTGCGGTGGTCCAGAAGGTTCAGTCCGCCAAGAGCGGATTGACTGAAGCGTGTGCCAGCCTTCTAACAGGCTTTGAGGTAGGTTTTTGAAATATAGGAAAAATATTACCGCATAGACAGTAGCCCTTGATGCTCTATTCGGTGTTCACAAAGAAAAGCCGAACAAAGGATCAAACAATATCGCAGGAGTCTAATATAAGTATGTCTATATGCGTATGCAGGCTTCGCTGCTGGCCTCTGCCGCACTGGCGGCGGAGGTTGCCGCACTGAAGCAATACCTTAAAGGGTCCAAGGACGAGCTCGGCCTTGCCAAGAGGCAGCGCGAGGAGAACAAAGGTAACTAGTACCTTGTCTATGGATATATATAAAAAGAATGCGATTGCAAAATGACAGGATCATCATAAATTTGCTAGGGGCCACGACCGAGGTGGCGACCCTGAAGCAAGCGCTATCCGAGGCCGAAAACAAAGCGGCCAAGGAGCGCACCGAGCGGGAAAGGCAGGAGGGTCGGGTGGGCAAGGTGCAACAAGAGCTCCACGCTCTCGTGACGAAGCACGAGGCGTTGGAGCTTGACTTGAAGACGCGAGAGTCCGAGCTTGCCGCGGCCCTTGAGAGCGCAAATAATGCCAAGGCCGAAGCCCAAAAGGCCCTCAAGGAGATTGATGTGATGAAGAAGATAGCGGCGGGTAAGGCATTACTTGTTACTTAACCGAATCCGAAGCCCTCCAGGAGCATTCGCAGATTTTCCCCGCAGCATGTTGGATGCCGCACAGTTTTTACCAGGCCGAGGAGGGAAGCTCAATGGAGAAGCTGTTCTGGTCCCAGTATACTGGGACCGAACACCAGATGCGTCTGAGCGACCAACTGAAGCAACTGGTCGAGCTACACAAGGCGGCCGAACAGGCCATGAAGGGCTTTATAGTCCAGATGTGGCCTGGCGACACCCTTTCCAACAGCTACTTCGGCCCGGTGAGGCGGCTTGTGGATGCCTGCCGACAGCTGGAAGTCATCAAGCGGTTCATCTGCATCGAAGGTGCACGCCGGGCTTTCGCCCGTGTGAAGGTGCAATGGGCCAAGATGGATGCCGTGAAGCTGGTGAAGGAAGGGCCGCCGCAGGGCAAGGAGCATCGCCACCCCGAGATGTACTATGAGGGTGTCCTGAAGGGTGCCCGTCTCGTAGCGGACGAGTGTACGAAAGATGTAATATTTGAGTAAACTTGCTCGTGTGATCCTGTATTATGAAAACTTGTTCATATGCGCTATGCAACGCTTGTCTGAATTTAAAATATTACCTTCTATTCGGCTGTTTATCAAATCAGAGAGATGGCAAGTCGTCGGCTTCTGCCCCCACGCCACGAGTGCTGGGGTGTTCGGGATAAACCTGAGCACTCTTGTTCCCATTGTTAGGTCCTTCGAGGGAGGTGCTCAGCACAACGAACAAGGCAATCAGACCATAATGTGTTAGCACTCTCACTTAGCCATAGAATTCTATAATTTTAAATTTCAGCGAAGCCCCTAGTATTCGGAAGGCCGAATTCGGGGCGCGATACACGCTTTAAGCCGGACAGGGCCGACTCCTCGCTCTAAGCGGCATAAGTCTTTAGGGACTTGAAACCTCTCGAACAGCGACCAGTCTCTCACCTAATCATGACAGTCAGTTTTCGCTTTCTCTACTGAGGTGCTTAGCCCAGCAGAACCGGGGCACAATCATAGTAGTTCTCCCAGTGCTACCTTAGCCGATATAGCGGAACGTAAGGTACCAAAACATGGGAGCCGGGAAAACCCAACTATTGACCCAAGACATGATTCGGAGCTGATGCATATAATTCTATAAGTTCGGGGTGCCACACTGTCGAAAGTGTTCGGACTTCTCACGCTGTATTATGGGGTATGCTTAAGCCCCTAGCGTATTGGCCGTACCAGAGCGTATGGGTGCTAGATGTCGTGAATGAAAATATATATAAAAAGGAGGAATGTAGTAATAGTCTTAAAGCTATGCATTGTTTATTCAAAAAGGTGCGTTAAAGCAGAATGATGCAAGTAGCGCGATAAGCAAAAAGTAGGACTGTTTGACATGTATCTTCCAAGGGCAAGCTGAGGAATAGTATTAAAGCAAATATTTCACTCGTTATCGTAATCCACCTGGGAGTTCCGGGGTATGACGTAGCTTTCTGTCTCCTTGGTTGCTGCATCATGTGTTTGGCAATCATGCTGCCGGACAGGGTTTCCAGAGATTAAAGTCCTGAAAGAGAAAAATAAGAAAGCGGGAAGCCCCTAGTGTGGTTTAAGCCGCATATTGGGGCGTGCCGTAGTTGTGCCCCCCCCCCCCCGCCTGTGCCCATGGTATTTTTAATGTGTAATTATGTAAGCGTGGCACGAATTTCACCATTTGGCTGGGGCCGGAGTGGGGGCCGCATTTCTATGCAAGCTCGGAACGTGCCAAGCGGCCCTGTTGCCGATTACTCCGGGCGCGCATGAAGGTGTCCGGGTCCTTAATCACCGAACTACTGGATTACCTTAAAAGGCTGCTTTGCACTTCTGCTGCGAGGGCCGCAGTGTGCTCCTCCGTGCGGAGAGAGCGCTTTGTGTTTCCATTGACTGTGATGACCCCCCGAGGTCCTCGCATCTTGAGCTTGAGATATGCATAATGCGGTACCGCATTGAATCTTGCAAATGCGGTTCGCCCGAGCAGTGCATGGTAGCCACTACGGAACTGGACTATGTCGAAGATGAACTCTTCGCTTCGGAAGTTATCCGGAGATCCGAAGACCACTTCCAGTGTTACTGAGCCTGTGCAATGGGCCTCTACACCAGGTATGACGCCTTTAAAGGTCGTTTGAGTGAGTTTGATCCTTGAGGGGTCTATACCCATTTTGCACACGGTGTCCTGATAAAGTAGGTTTAGGCTGCTGCCACCATCCATAAGGACTCGAGTGAGGTGAAATCCGTCAGTGATTGGGTCTAGGACCAGTGCGGCGAATCCTCCATGACAGATACTAGTGGGGTGGTCCCTGTGATCGAAGGTGATCAGACAGGAGGACTGAGGGAGTCCTGGATTAGGGGGTGTTCGGGTAGCCGGACTATACCTTCAGCCGGACTCCTGGACTATGAAGATACAAGATTGAAGACTTCGTCCCGTGTCCGTATGGGACTTTCCTTGGCGTGGAAGGCAAGCTTGGCGATGCGGATATTCAAGATCTCCTACCATTGTAACCGACTCTGTGTAACCCTAACCCTATCTGGTGTCTATATAAACCGGAGGGTTGTAGTCCGTAGGCAATCAACTCCATATACAACAATCATACCATAGGCTAGCTTCTAGGGTTTAGCCTCCTTGATCTCGTCGTAGATCTACTCTTGTACTACCCATATCATCAATATTAATCAAGCAGGACGTAGGGTTTTACCTCCATCAAGAGGGCCCGAACCTGGGTAAAACATCGTGTTCCCTGCCTCCTGTTACCATCTGGCCTAGACGCACAGTTCGGGACCCCCTACCCGAGATCCGCCGGTTTTGACACCGACATTGGTGCTTTCATTGAGAGTTCCTCTGTGTTGTCACCTTTAGGCCCGATGGCTCCTTTGATCATCAACAACGATGAGGTCCAGGGTGAGACTTTGCTCCCTGGACAGATCTTCGTCTTCGGCGGCATCGCTCTGCGGGCCAATTCGCTCGGCCATCTGGAGCAGATCGAAAGCTACGCCCCTAGCCATAAAGTCAGGTTTGGAAGCTTAAACTACATGGCTGACATCCGCGGAGACTTGATCTTCGATGGACTCGAGCTACGGCCAAGCGCGCCGCACTATCTCGAGAGGCATGATCTAGCTCTGCCCCCGGAAAGTGTCCTGGAGGCCGCACACGCATCGGTTACGACCCCTAACTCGGAGCCTATTGCGCCAATCGAGGATGAGCGGTTGGACGTCACCTCGGGGGCTGCGATCCCAAAAGCGATCAAGCCGAGTGCTAGCCCCGCACTCTGCACGACCCGTGACTCTGAGGATCCGGACTACTCCCCGGACTCCGAACCCCCCGTGCCCCTGCCAATCGAATCCAATTGGGAGCCGATAATGGAGTTCACCGCCGCAGACATCTTTCAGCGTTCGCCTTTTGGCGACATCCTGAATTCTCTTAAGT
The DNA here is from genome assembly GCF_002162155.2 of Triticum dicoccoides. Lineage (NCBI taxonomy): Eukaryota > Viridiplantae > Streptophyta > Magnoliopsida > Poales > Poaceae > Triticum > Triticum dicoccoides. Next base: position 686,351,454 of record NC_041392.1, on the reverse strand, counting down.
CTCTCTCTCTTTATCAGGACAGCCCTGGCCAGACTACGGTCCGCGAGGGTGGGATACGGGCAATGAGGAAATTCAAAGCCCACCCACCACCCACTTTGTAGCCACTGTCGACGATCTAACCGACATGCTTGATTTCAGCTCCGAAGACATCGACGGCATGGACGACGATGTAGGAGACGAACAGGAACCAGCACCTGTAGGGCGCTGGAAGGCCACCTCGTCATATGACATATATATGGTGGATACTCCTAAAGATGGAGATGGCGATGGAACAGTGGGGGATGACGCCCCCAAGAAACAGCCAAAGCGCCGGCGTCAGCGGCGCCGCTCTAAATCCCGCCAAAGCAAAAACGGTGATTCCGGCACGGGAGATAATACTACCCCGGATAGCGCCGAAGAACACCCACCTCAGCAAGATTTGGCACAGGAAGATGGAGAAGCCAGCCCTCATGAGAAAGCGGCAGACCGAGAGGTTGAGGATGATAACTATACGCCTCCCTCCGAAGACGATGCAAGCCTCGATGACGACGAATTCGTCATACCATCAGACCCCGCCGAACAAGAGCGTTTTAAACACAGGCTTTTAGCCACGGCAAGCAGCCTCAAGAAAAAGCAGCAACAGCTTAGAGCTGCCCAAGATTTGCTAGCTGACAGATGGACTGAAGTCCTTGCGGCCGAAGAGTATGAACTCGAACGCCCCTCCAAGAGTTACCCGAAGCGCAGGCCGCTACCCCGATCAAAGGAGGAAGCACCTACATCACCAGCGCATGACATGGCAGACCGGCCACCTCGCGATCGCGACAGAGAGGCCTCTCGGCCCTCCACCCAAGCCATGCCCCGACGCCGCTCAACTAAGGCACGTGAAGATGCGCCCGACCTATGAGACATACTGGAGGATAAGGCAAGACAAACAAGATTGATCTACGGATTGCGCAGGCGCCCTACGGCATGTGACAATGATCTTCACTCCGGATACAACAAATCCGGCCGGGCCGAACGCAACATACATAGCTCTTCCCAGCTGCGTCGTGATATAGCCCAGTACAGAGGCGCCACACACCCGCTATGCTTCACGAATGAAGTAATGGATCATAAAATCCCAGAGGGTTTCAAACCCGTAAACATCGAATCATACGATGGCACAACAGATCCGGCGGTATGGATCGAGGATTATCTCCTTCACATCCACATGGCACGCGGCGATGATCTACACGCCATCAAATACCTCCCGCTCAAACTTAAAGGACCGGCCCAGAATTGGCTTCACAGCTTGCCAGCAGACTCAATCGGTTCTTGGGAGGACCTAGAAGCCGCATTCCTCGAAAACTTCCAAGGCACTTACGTGCAACCGCCGGATGCCGACGACTTAAGCCACATAATTCAGCAGCCAGAGGAATCGGCCAGACAATTCTGGACACGGTTCCTAACAAAGAAAAACCAGATAGTCGACTATCCGGACGCAGAGGCCCTAGCAGCCTTCAAGCATAACATCCGCAACGAGTGGCTTACCCGGCACCTGGGACAGGAAAAGCCGAAATCCATGGCAGCCCTCACGACACTCATGACCCGCTTTTGCGCGGGAGAACACAGCTGGCTAGCTCGCAGTAACAACTTATCAAAGAACCCTGGTAATTCGGATACCAAGGACAAAAGTGGCAGGACACGTCGGAATAAGCAAAAACGCCGCGTTAACAGCGACAGCAATGAAGACACGACAGTCAATGCCGGATTCAAAGGCTATAAATCCGGTCAACGGAAAAAGTCATTCAAAAAGAATACTCAGGGCCCGTCTAGTTTGGATTGAATACTCGATCGCTTGTGCAAGATACATGGCACCCCCGAAAGGCCAGCCAATCACACTAACAGGGATTGTTGGGTGTTCAAGCAGGCAGGCAAGTTAAGGGCTGAAAACAGAGACAAGGGGCTGCACAGCGATGACGAGGAGCCCAAGCTGCCGAACAACAATGGACAGAAGGGCTTTCCCCCACAAGTGCGGACGGTGAACATGATATACGCAACCCATATTCCCAAGCGGGAGTGGAAGCGTGCGCTACGGGACGTATATGCGATGGAGCCACTCGCCCCAAAGTTCAACCCATGGTCCTCCTGCCCGATCACTTTCGATCGAAGGGACCATCCCACTAGCATCCGTCATGGCGGTTTCGCCGCATTGGTTCTCGACCCAATCATCGGTGGATTTCATCTCACAAGAGTCCTCATGGACGGCGGCAGTAGCCTGAACCTGCTTTATCAGGATACAGTGCGGAAAATGGGCATAGATCCCTCAAGGATTAAGCCCACAAGAACGACCTTTAAAGGCGTTATACCAGGTGTAGAAGCCAGCTGTGCAGGCTCAGTAACACTTGACATGGTCTTCGGATCCCCGGACAATTTCCGAAGCGAAGAGTTAATCTTCGATATAGTCCCGTTTCGCAGTGGCTATCACGCCCTGCTCAGACGAACCGCATTTGCAAAGTTCAATGCGGTGCCGCACTACGCATATCTCAAGCTCAAGATGCCAGGCCCTCGAGGAGTAATTACGGTCAACGGAAACACCGAACGCTCCCTCTGTACGGAGGAGCACACGGCGGCTCTCGCAGCGGAGGTACAAAGTAGCCTTCTCAGGCAATTCTCCAGTCCGGCCATTAAAAAGCCAGACACTGCCAAGCGCGCCCGGAGTAACCCACAGCAGGACCGCCTGGCACACTCTGAGCAAGCGTAGCAATGCGGCCCCAACCCCAGCTTTCGCGACATAGCGAAACCAGTACCTCGCGTACATAACTACGCCCTTGAAATACCATGGGCATCGGGGAAGGGGCACAATAACGGCACGCCCAAAATACGGCTTAAAACGTACTAGGGGCTGCCGGATTCTTTTTTTAAGTTTTTCTTACTTTCAGGACTCCATACTTCGGACGACCTGTTCGGCAATTCAACTGCCGCACAAAAGATGCAAGATCCAGGGAGGCAGACAAGCCATGCCGCATTATGGAACTCCCAGGTGGTCTCTGTTACGAGCGGTATACCTGTTTTAAATACAATTCCGCGGCCTGCCCCTGGTAAGGACATACTAAATAGTCCAATATCTTTTGCTTACCACACTATTTGTATCGTTTGGCTTTGATAAATAGATCTCTATAAACAATGCTTAGCTTCTTGTCTATTTTTTGCATTATCTTCTTTTCACATTTATGTTTATTAAATGACATGATTGCACCCGTACAGGATGGTACGGCAAACACGCTAGGGGCTTCAGTACTCCTCATAATGGTGTGAGAAGTCCATACACTTTCACAAGTGCGGCACCCCGAACTTATAGCACTATATGCATCGGCTCCGAATCATGATTTGGGCAATAGTTGGGTTTGCCCGGCTGCTATGTTTTGGTGCCTTACGTTCCGCTCTATCGGCTAAGGTAGCACTAGGAGAACCACCGCAATTGTGCCCCGGTTCAGCTGGGTTAAGCACCTCAGTGGAGAAAGCTAAAACTGACTGTCATGATAAGGCGAGAGACCGGTCGCTGTTCGAGAGGTTTTTCGAGTCCCTAAAGACTTATGCCGCTTCGAGCGAGGAGCTGGCTTTGTCCGGCCAAGGCGTGGATAGCGCCCCGAACTCGGTCTTCCGAACTAGGGGCTTCGCCGAAATTTAAAATTATAGAGTTCTATGGCTAAGTGAGAGTGTTCAAGCATTATAGTCCGATTGCCTGGTTCGTTGTGCTGAGCGCCTCCCTCGAAGTACCCAACTATGGGAAAAAGAGCACTCAGGTTTATCCCGAACACCCTAGCACTAGTGGCATGGGGGCAGAAGCCGACGACTGGCCCTCTCAATTTTTTGATAAACGGCCGCACAGAAAGTAATATTTTAAATTCAATAAGCATTGCTTAGCACATATGAACAAGTTTTCAGTGCACATGATAAACACGAGCGAGTTCATTCAAAAATCACATCCTTGGTACATTCATCCGCCACAAGGCGGGCACCTACAAGAACATCCTTGTAGTAGTTCTCGGGCTTGCGATGCTCCTTCCCCGGCGGCGGCCCGTCCTTGACAAGCTTCTCACCGTCCAGCTTACCCCAGTGCACCTTTGCACGTGCAAGGGCCCGACGGGCACCTTCGATGCAGACGGAGCGCTTGATGACCTCGAGCCTCGGACAGGCCTCCACTAGCCGCCGCACCAGCCCGAAATAGCTCCCAGGCAGGGCCTCTCCGGGCGACAGCCGAACTATGAAGCCCTTCATGGCCTGTTCGGATGCCTTGTGGAGCTCGACCAGCTGTTTCAGTTGGTTGCTCAAAGGTACAGGGTGTCCGGCCTCAGAATACTGAGACCAGAACACCTTCTCCGTCGAGCTGCCTCTTCAGCTCGGTATAATGCGACGGCATCGGATACGCTGCGGGGAAGATCTGCGAATGCCCCTGGAGAGCTCCGGATTCGGGGCCTTTTGGGCTTCGGCCTTGGCAGACTCGGGCAGTCTCAAGGGCCGTCGCAAGCTCGGATGCTTGCGCCTTTGACTCAAGCTCCAAACTCTCATGTTTTTTCATGAGAGCCTGAAGCTCTTGCTGCACCTCGCCGACCTGAGCCCTAAATCTGTCTCGCTCGGTGCGCTCCGCAGCCGTTTTCTTTTCGGCCTCAGATAGCGCCTGCTTAAGGGTCGCCACCTCAGTCGTGGCCCCTACAATAAGCTGTACAATCCTGTTATTTTTTTGCAATCACGCCTTTTTATAGGCACTTTTTCTGTAAGGTATTTCTTACCTTCTTTCTCCTCGAGCTGCCGCTTGGCAAGGCCGAGCTCTTGCTCGGTCCGCTCGAGGTCCTGCTTCAGGACACCCACCTCCGCAGTCAGTGCGGCGGTGAATAGCAGCGAAGCCTGCATACGCATATTGACTCTTTTTATTAGACTCCTGCGAAATTTAATAGATCCTCTATTCGGCTTTTCTTTCTGAACGCCAAACAGAGCATCAGGGGCTACTGTCTATACGGTAATATTTTTACATATTTTTACTTACCTTGAAGCCTTTTAGAAGGCTAGCGCAAGCTTCAGCCAGTCCGCTCATGGCGGACTGAACCTTCTGAATCACTATACTCATAATAGTACGATGCCCCTCGTCGATGGAGGCGCCGTCAAGCACCTCCAGCAGATTGTCCGGCACCTCCGGTTGGACGGAGGCCGCCGGCTCAGAAGGCTTGCTCCTCTTGGAAGGAGTTCGCCTACCGCGGTCCGGAACTGTGGAAGATTCCGGCGCGGTGTCCGGCTTAAAGCCGGACTTGGAGCCCTGGGGGGCCTTATCCCCTTCACTCCTGGAGTCCGGGAGGTTGCCTTGCGGCTCCTCCAGGACCACCTCGTCCTGCCCCGGAGCTTGTCGCGACGCCACTTCGGCGTCGTCTGCAGTGCGGGGGGAGACAGCGGGCGGAACTGAGTTCACGTCTGATGAGTCCAGGGAGCCGCCCGACGATTCATTGAATTCGGCCCGGGGCGGGCTGCATAATTACGTTCGACATTAGGGAAAGCTGTGCAACAAAGGAACATCATGAGTTACTCTGATATCCAAACTTACGATTTCGCCAGACGCTTGGCCCTGTTTGGCCACTCCTCTCCGCCCTCTTCGGCGTTGGGGGAGTAGTCCGGCGGAGGGGTCTTCCTTTTCCTAGACCCCTCGGCCTCTCCCGTTGGGGCGGCCTTCCTCTTCTCTCCTCCCTCCGCTGGGGGGGAGAGTTTTCTTCTTCCTCCTCCTCATTTTCACGGGAAGAGGGCGTCTCGAACTCGTCGGATGACGAGTCTGACACCACCACATTGCGGGCACTCTTTCGAGTCCCCGTGGTCTTCTTCTTCTTGGCCTTCTTCTCCGGCACCACATAAGGCGCCGGAACTAGCAGCTTCACTAGTAGAGCTGGGGCTGGGTCGTCGGGCAGTGGAGCCGGACAGTTAATCGGTCCGGATATTGCCCGCCAAGCCTGTCAAAGGTAAGGGAGTTTAGATCCCGCATAGAGTCAAACTATGAAGAAAGCTTAACATCCTGTAAAAGGTGAAGATAGCTTACCTCGCTAGCGTGACGCTGCGAGCTGTATCCGCGGTCCTCGGAAGCGGATGCGGGAGCCTCGGCACCCTTAAATAGCACCTTCCAGGCATCTCCGTACGTCGTGTCGAAGAGCCTGCTAAGGGTTTGGTGCTGTGCCGGGTCGAACTCCCACGGATTAAAATCCTGTTGTTGGCACGGGAGGATCCGGCGGACGAGCATAACCTGGATTACATTAACAAGCCGGATTGGCTTGTTCACCAGGGACTGGATGCATGTTTGCAATCTGGTCACCTCCAGGACATAAGCCGCGTGGGGGGTCCGGATCAGAACTCGGGGGCTGCGGTCCATTTCGGATTGCGTGGCTCGGTGATGTAAAACCACCCGGATTGCCACCCCTTTAGGGTCTCCACAAAAGAGCCCTCGAACCATAGGATGTTGGCCATCTTGCCCGCCATGGTGCCTCCGCACTCCGCCTGGCTACCACGCACCACCTTGGGCTTGAGGTTGAAGGTCTTGAGCCAGAGGCCGAAATGAGGGCGGACACGGAGGAAAGCCTCGCACACGACGATAAACGCCGAGATGTTGAGGATGAAGTTCGGGGCCAGATCGTGGAAATCCAGGCCGTAATAGAACATGAGCCCCCGGACAAATGGGTGGAGTGGAAAACCCAGTCCGCGGAGGAAGTGGGGGAGAAATACTACCCTCTCATGGGGCCTTCGGGTGGGGAGAAGCTGCCCCTTTTCGGGAAGCCGGTGCACGATGTCCTTGGACAGGTATCCGGCCTTCCTTAGCTTCTTGACTTGGCCCTCCGTAGCGGAGGAGACCATCCACTTGCCTCCCACTCCAGACATTGTTGGAGAAGGTTGAGGTGGGAAGTGCGGGCTTGGGCGCTGGAGCTCGAGTGCGCAAGAGATGGATAGGCAAAGGAGGAAGAAGGCCTAGGTAAAAAGGTGGATCCTTATCCCCTTATATGGGCGGATGCAGTTGTGTGTCCCCACCAGCCTAGTAAAACTCGCTTGCCTCCCAAGCGCCGTGATAAATGGCATGGTTGGGTTACCCACGTCCGTATTGATGAGAATCCCGTAACGGGGGTACACGATCTCTGCGTTGACGAGACGTGCCAAGGAAACCGCCTCGCAAAACATGCTGAGGTGGAAAAGTAAAAACGATTCGAGTAAAGGACTTGGCCGTAGTGTGATGACATACTACGGAATACGTCAGCAGTTTTGATTTGTGTTAATATTATTCTCTCTATGGCAATATGTGGAAGCTTATTTTGCAGAGCCGGCCATTACTCTTGGTGTTTACAATCTTCTATGAAGGATTTGGAGGAGGAACCCGCCTTGCAATGCCGAAGACAATTTGCGCGCCGGACTCGTCGTCATTGAAGCCTGGTTCAGGGGCTACTCAGGGAGTCCTGGATTAGGGGGTGTTCGGGTAGCCGGACTATAACTTCAGCCAGACTCCTGGACTATGAAGATACAAGATTGAAGACTTCGTCCCGTGTCCGGATGGGACTTTGCTTGGTGTGGAAGGCAAGCTTGGCGATGTGGATATTCAAGATCTCCTACCATTGTAACCGACTCTGTGTAACCCTAACCCTATTCGGTGTCTATATAAACCGGAGGGTTGTAGTCTGTAGGCAATCAACTCCATATACAACAATCATACCATAGGCTAGCTTCTAGGGTTTAGCCTCCTTGATCTCGTGGTAGATCTACTCTTGTACTACCCATATCATCAATATTAATCAAGCAGGACGTAGGGTTTTACCTCCATCAAGAGGGCCCGAACCTGGGTAAAACATCATGTTCCCTGCCTCCTGTTAGCATCCGGCCTAGACGCACAGTTCGGGACCCCCTACCCGAGATCCGCCGGTTTTGACACCGACAAGGACCATGGGTTGAACTTTGGGGCAACTGGCTCCAACGCATATACATCCCTGAGAGCACGCTTCCGGCCCCTCTTGGGGATGTGGGTTGCGTATATCATGTTCACCGTCCGCGCTTGTGGGGGGAACCTCTTCTGTCCTCCGGTGTTCGGCTACCGGGGCTCCTCCTCGTCATCACTATGTGACCCCTTTTCTTTGTTTTCGGCATTTAACTTGTCGGCCTGCTTGAACACCCAACAGTCCCTGTTGGTATGGTTGGCTGGCTTGTCGGGGGTGCCGTGTATTTTACACGAGCGATCGAGTATATGGTCCAAACTGGACGGGCCTGGAGTGCTTCTTTTGAATGGATTTTTCCGCTGACCGGGTTTAGAGCCTTTAAATCCGGCATTGACTACCGTATCCTCGGTATTGTCGCTGTTAATGCGGCGCTTATGTTTGTTGCGACGTGACCTGCCATTGCCGTCCTTGGTATGCGGAGTACCATGGTTCTTTGATATGTTATTACTACGAGCCAGCCAGCTGTCTTCTCCCGCACAAAAGTGGGTCATGAGTGTCGTGAGGGCTGCCATAGATTTTGGCTTTTGCTGACCAAGGTGCTGGGCTAGCCACTCGTCACGGATGTTGTGCTTGAAAGCTACTAGGGCCTCTGCATCCAGACAGTCGACGATTTTATTTTTCTTTGTTAGGAACCGTGTCCAGAATTGCATGGCCGATTCCTCTGGCTACTGAATTATGTGGCTCCAGTCATCAGCATCTGGTGGTCGCACATAAGTGCCCTGAAAATTGTCGAGCAATGCGGCTTCTAGATCTTCCCAACAGCCAATGGACTCTGCTGGCAAGCTGTTAAGCCAATGCTGAGCTGGTCCTTTGAGTTTTAGTGGGAGGTATTTGATGGCGTGTAGGTCATCACCGCGGGCCATGTGGATGTCCAGGAGGAAATCCTCGATCCATACCGCAGGATCTGCTGTGTCGTCGTATGATTCAATATTTACGGGTTTGAAACCCTCTGGGATTTGATGATCCATTACATCCTCTGTGAAGCATAGGGGGGGTGTGGCGCCTCTGTACTGGGCTATGTCGCGACACAGCTCAAATGAGTCTTGCCCGCTGTGTCCGGCCCGGCCGGACTTACTTTTACTATATCCGGCGTGACGATTATCGTCTCGCATAGTGGCGCACCCTCGTGATCCATAGATCGATCTTGCATGTTTTGCTTTGTCCTACAATATGTCTCATAGGTCTGGCGTATTTCCCCATGCCTTTTAATTTGAATGGCGTCGGGGTGCGGGCTGAGCTTTTGGCTGGAATGTTTCTCTGTCGCGGCCACGAGGTGGCCGATCAGCCGCGTCATATGCGAGGGATGTAGGTTTTGGTGCTTCCTCCTATAGTCGGGGTAGCAACCTGCACTTTGGGTAACTCTTGGAGGGGCGTTCGAGTTTATATTCCTCAGCCGCCAGGACTTCAGTCCATCTATCGGCTAGCAAATCTTGATCAGCTTGAAGCTGCTGCTGCTTTTTCTTAAGGCTATTTGCCATGGCTATAAGCCGGTGCTTGAAGCGCTCTTATTCGACGGGATCCTCTGGCACGACAAATTCGTCATCGTCGAGGCTTGCCTCATCTTCGGAGGGAGGCATGTAATCATCATCCTCCGTCTCTCCATCTGCCGCTCTCTCTGGAGGGCTGGCTCCTCCACCCTCCTGCTCTAAATCTTGCTGGAGGGGATTGTTGTTGTCTTCGGCACTGTCCGGAGTGCTATTATCTCTGGTGCCGGTATCACCACTTTTGCCTTGGCGGGACTTAGAGCAGCGTTGTTGATGCCAGCGCTTGGGTTGCTTCTTGGAGGGGTCATCCTCCGTTGTCTCTTCGCCATTGCCTTCTTTGGGTGTGTCCACCATGTATATATCGTATGATGAGGTGGCTATCCAGTGCCCTATGGGCAGTGGTTCCTCTTCGACTCCCGCATCGTCTTCCATACCGTCGATGTCTTCGGAGTCGAAGTCGAGCATATCGGTTAAGTCATCGATAGTGGCTACTAGGTGGGTGGTGGGTGGGGGGCGAATTTCTTCGTCATCCGCATCCCAATCCTGCCGGACGTAGTTCGGATAGGCCTCTCCTAACAGGGAGAGAGACCTTAGTGAGTTCAGTTTGTCGCCAAAGGGCGAGTGCTGAAAAATATCCGCGGAGGTAAACTTCATGATCGGCGCCCAATCGGATTTGACAGGAACGGGCGCAGGCGGTTCGGAGTCCTTGGCCGGAGAACGATCTAGCAGTTCGGCAACATGGCTCTCGTGAAGGGTAAGGTCGATATTCGGCTCGATCACCGCTGAGGATACGGCCTCCTTGACGGGGTCCATCCACCCATCCATGGATGGCGCAACTAGCTCCGAATTGAGACTCGGAGCGGCTGCCGGTGCGATCTCCTGAATACGGTCCGATGGTAGAGCTAAATCGTACTCATCGTGACCACGCGGCGCACAAGGCAGGGGCTCGAATCCATCCAAGATCAAGTCTCCGTGGATATCGGCCGTGTAGTTTAAGCTTCCAAACCTGACCTGATGGCCAGGGGCGTAACTTTCGGTCTGCTCCAGATGGCTAAGCGAGGTGGCCCGCAGTGCGAAGCTGCCGAACACAAAGATCTGTCTGGGGAGAAAAGTCTCACCCTGGACTACATCGCTATCGATGATCGTAGGAGCCATCAAGCCTAACAACGATGACACAGGGGAACTCTCAATGAAAGCACCAATGTCGGTGTCAAAACCGGCGGATCTCAGGTAGGGTGTCCCGAATTGTGCGTCTAAGGCAGATGGTAACAGGAGGCAGGGGACACGATATTTTACCCAGGTTCGGGCCCTCTTGATGGAGGTAAAACCCTACGTACTGCTTGATTTATTCTTGATGATATGAGTATTACCAGAGTTGATCTACCACGAGATCGGAGAGGTTAAACCCTAGAAGCTAGCCTATGGTATGATTGTATGTTGTCCTACGGACTAAAACCCTCCAGTTTATATAGACACCGGACGGGACAAGGGTTACACAAGGTCGGTTACAAAGGAGGAGATATACATATCCGTATTGCCTAGCTTGCCTTCCACGCCAAGTAGAGTCCTATCCGGACACGAGATGAAGTCTTCAATATTGTATCTTCATAGTCCAACAGTCCAGCCAAAGGATATAGTCCGGCTGTCCGGAGACCCCCTAATCCAGGACTCCCTCAGCTGCCATCATCAGTGGTGGCATCCTCGGCGGCACCATCAGTGGTGTCATCCCCGACGCCACTAGGGGTTGTGTAGTTAGGATCGATGTCTTCTGCGGCGTCCTCATAGCGGTGAGGTTCTTCCTCCATCTCCTGGGATAGCTCCCAGAATTGCTTGCCCAAACCACCGGCCTCATCGTTGTGGGCCATGTTTCGCTCTAAATAGGAAAAAAGTTTGGTCAAAAAGTTGGTTATTGTCAAGGAACAAGATCATGGTCTCATCATTTAGGGTTTGTCGACATCGAGGCATCCTAAAAGCTAAGCTTTTATCATTTAGGGTTTGTCTTCGCCGAGGCACCCTAAAATCCTAAGCTTTCATCATTTAGGTTTTTATCGACACCGAGGCACCCTAAAAGCCAAGGTTTTATAATTTAGGGTTTTTCGACACCGAGGCATCCTAAAAGCTAACTGGGAAGGAGAATCCTAAGTTGGGCCTAATCACTTGGCTCTATTGCCACCTATGGTTTAATGCAGCAAGAATAAAGGGGCAGTTGATCCTACTTAATTAAGTACTAAGATACCCCAGCCCATGCATTAGTCACAAGTACCCCATATGTCCTATTTTTAGCAAAGTCATGCTAAAATTCACGGAAAATTTCAGCATGACCTTTGCTGAAAATAGGACATATGGAGTATCCAAATTTGCCGGAACGGCAGTTAATCGACATTCCAGCAAACTCAAGTGCCTCTTGGGGTACCTGCAAAATCATCACGACACGATGGTCGGAGACATGACCTTTGCCTAACTGTTCTGAACTCCTGCCAAAACTGAACACAACATATACCAAGGAAAATCACCACTTCTAGATTCATATCAGACTAACAACCAACACTGCTTTGTGTCCATATCAACTACCTCAATAACCTGTCAATACTGAATATTAGAATTTTGTAATTTAAAGCATGCTAAAGATATATAAAACTCCATTGCAAATGTGCCATGTCAATCAAAACCCCAATGGATGAGAACTACCTTTGTTTAGCACACAAATTGTATTCTGTAAAAGATGATCATCATCTTTACAGAATAAAGCAACACCCTGCACTAGCCTAAAAACAAGTGAAGTTTCACCCATATAAGAACAGGTGCAAACAAAATAATGACACTCAATTTAGATAGCAAAAAAGTGAACATCAAGTACTAGGACACATTGACACTCCCGGTTTTCTACAAACACCAAGTACTAGGGCACACCAAAGTTCTGAAATTTGTGTGCCTAACTGAATTAACTGAATTTTCAGTAACCGAATAAACTGAATTTTCAAAACTGAATTTTCAAGGAGTGTCTACAACTACAAACAGTGGCTAGAACTGCAGATTTACACAATAAAGGACACAAACTCAAGCAAGCTTCCTGAATTCTTGTTGCTAAAACTAATTTGACCTAAATTCTAGAGGGATTTGAACCTAATTTGACCTAAATTCGAGAGGGATTTGACCTAAACCTAGCAAAAAACAGATAAGAAGAGCGCATGGCCAGGAGGGAGGAGAGAGGGATTACCTGACAATGATGAGGTGGTGGCCGGAGCGGAGACGACGCAGTGGGTGGGTCGGTGCAGTGGATCTCTGGCGGGGCAGCGCAGTGGGTCTCCGGTGGGGCGGCGCAGTGGGTCTGGGCGCCGCGGGTTTCTAGGGTTTGGAGGGCTGGGAAGGCG
>NC_041392.1:686328735-686338318 GCF_002162155.2 Triticum dicoccoides | reverse complement strand
TGGTGAGAGGCGAGGGGCGAGATGGGTCGGCGCAGTATGGGTGGGGGTGGGGGATTGGGGGAAGAAAGGGGGTTGGCGAGGGGGAGGCTTAGCTATGGCGCACCCCCTAGCGGTGCGCCATTAGAAATTATTTTTTTGGATAGCAATGGCACACCCTCTAGAGGTGCGCCATTAGTAATCTTTTTTTGATAGCAATGGCGCACCACCTTGTGGTGCGCCATTAGTAGTTTTGCAAAAAAAATGAAAGTAGTGGCGCACGTGGTGAGTGGTGCGCCATTACTAGTTAAACTAGTAAATGCGCATTGTTACCTGGTGCGCCATTAGTATTTTTGGAAGAAAAAGTATATGTTAGTAGTGGCGCACCATTGGTTTTGTGCGCCATTAGTGTGATAGACGCTAATGGTGCACCAGCACATGGTGCGCCACTGCTATATAGGAGTAGCGCACCACATGTCTGGTGCGCCATTAGTTTCCATATTATCTATAGCCCTTTTCCTAGTAGTGGTCATCAAGACTCTTTTCTGATGTCGTTGCCGGAGTGAAGCGCTCTTGGTAAGTGGAAATTGGCAAGGCAAAATTATTAATACGTGCTGAAATTTATTGTCACTTGTTACTATGAGAACCATCCTTTGAGGGGTTTGTTCGGGGTACCTTCACAACGATCGGAACCACAATTAGTTTCCCCTCAACCTACTGCACCTACTAAAAATATTTTTTATGAAATTCCCATGCGTATGATAGAACCACTACTAGATAATCCTTATGCAGGAGATGGAACTGAACATCATGATATGCACTTGATATATGTTGCTGAAATTTATGGATTATTTAATCTTGCAGGTTTATCCTGAGATGAAGCTAAGAATAAGTTTTTCCCTTTATCTTTGAAGGGAAAGACATTGACATGGTATAGGCTATGTGATGATATTGGATCTTGGAACCGGAATCGATTGAAATTGGAATTTCACAACAAAAAAAATCATCCTATGCATCTAGTTCATCGTGATCGAAATTACATATATAATTTTTGGCCTCGTGAAGGATAAAGTATCTCTCTAGCTTGGGGGAGGCTTAAGTCAATGTTATATTCATGCCACAATCATGACCTCTCGAGAGAAATTATTATTCAGAACTTTTATGCTCGGCTTTCTTGTGATGATCAATCCATGCTCGACTACTTCTTGTACTGGTTCTTTTATGAAGAAGACTATTGAATTCAGGTGGGGTCTTTTAGAAAGAATTAAACGCAACTCTGAAGATTGGGAACTCGAGAAGGTAAAGAGTCAAGTATTAAGATTGAGTTTGATTGTGTTAAGTCTTTTATGAATACCGATGCTTTTGGCAAGTTTAGCACTAAATATGGATTTGACTCTGAGATAGTAGCCTCTTTTGTGAATCATTTGCTACTCATGTTGATCTCCATAAAGAGAAGTGGTTTAAATATCACCCCCTATTAAAGAAGAAATTAAAGAACTGGTAATAGCTAAAGATGAAACTATCATTTACAATGTTGATCTAGTTGTGCCTACTGCTTATATTGAAAAAATAGCTTTCCCTGTTAAGATAAAGGAACATGCTAATGTTTCAACTGTGGTCCGCAAAAGTAATATTAAAGCACCTAGACCCTCAAAACAAATCAAAGTAGTGAAGGAAATATGCCCTAGAGGCAATAATAAAGTTATTATTTATTTCCTTATATCATGATAAAAGTTTATTATTCATGCTAGAATTGTATTAACCGGAAACATAATACATGTGTGAATACATAGACAAACAGAGTGTCACTAGTATGCCTCTACTTGACTAGCTCGTTAATCAAAGATGGTTATGTTTCCTAACCATGGACAAAGAGTTGTTATTTGATTAACGGGATCACATCATTAGTTGAATGATCTGATTGACATGACCCATTCCATTAGCTTAGCACCCGATCGTTTAGTATGTTGCTATTGCTTTCTTCATGACTTATACACGTTCCTATGACTATGAGATTATGCAACTCCTGTTTGCCAGAGGAACACTTTGTGTGCTACCAAACGTCACAACGTAACTGGGTGATTATAAAGGATCTCTACAGGTGTTTCCAAAGGTACATGTTGGGTTGGCGTATTTCGAGATTAGGATTTGTCATCCGATTGTCGAAGAGGTATCTCTGGGCCCTCTCGGTAATGCACATCACTTAAGCCTTGCAAGCATTGCAACTAATGAGTTAGTTGCGGGGTGATGTATTACAGAACGAGTAAAGAGACTTGCCGGTAACGAGATTGAACTAGGTATTGAGATACCGACGATCGAATCTCGGGCAAGTAACATACCGATGACAAAGGGAACGACGTATGTTGTTATGCGGTCTGACCGATAAAGATCTTCGTAGAATATGTAGGAGCCAATATGAGCATCCAGGTTCCGCTATTGGTTATTGACCGGAGACGTGTCTCGGTCATGTCTACATTGTTCTCGAACCCATAGGGTCCACATGCTTAAGGTTTCGATGACAGTTATATTATGAGTCTATGAGTTTTGATGTACCGAAGTTAGTTCGGAGTCCCGGATGTGATCACGGACATGACGAGGAGTCTCAAAATGATCGAGACATAAAGATTGATATATTGGACGGCTATATTCGGACACCGGAAGTGTTCCGGGTGATTTCGGAGAAACCCGGAGAGCCGGAGGGTTACCGGAAACCCCCTGGGAGAAGTAATGGGCCATATGGGCCTTAGTGGAGAGAGAGAGGGGCAGCCAAAGGTGGGCCGCGCGCCTCCTCCCCCCCTGGTCCGAATTGGACTAGGAGAAGGGGGGCGGCGCCCCCTTTCCCTCTCCCTCCCCACTGCCTTCCCCCTCCTAGTAGGAGTCCTACTCCTACTAGGAGGAGGACTCCTCCTTGGCGCGCCTATAGGGCCGGCCGGCCTCCTCCCCTTGCTCCTTTATATACGGGGGCAGGGAGCACCCCTAGACACAAGTTGATCGACGTGATCATATTCTTAGCCGTGTGCGGTGCCCCCTTCCACCATAGTCCTTGATAATATTATAGCGGTGCTCAGGCGAAGCCCTGCGACGGTAGTACATCAATATCATCACCACGCTATCGTGCTGACGGTACTCTTCCCCGACACTTTGCTGGATTGGAGTCCGGGGATCGTCATCGAGCTGAACGTGTGCTAGAACTCGGAGGTGCCGTAGTTTCGGTGCTTGATCGGTCGGGCCGTGGAGACGTACGACTACATCAACCAAGTTAACGCTTCCGTTGTCGATCTACAAGGGTACGTAGATCACACTCTCCCCCTCTCGTTGCTATGCATCACCATGATCTTGCGTGTGCATAGGAATTTTTTTGAAATTACTACGTTCCCCAATAGTGGCATCCGAGCCTAGGTTTTATATGTTGATGATATATGCACGAGTAGAACACAAGTGAGTTGTGGGCAATATAAGTCATACTGCTTACCAACATGTCATACTTTGGTTCGGCGGTATTGTTGGACAAAGCGGCCTGGACCGATATTACGCGTACGTTTACGCGAGACCGGTTCTCCCGACGTGCTTTGCACATAGGTGGCTTGCGGGTGACAGTTTCTCCAACTTTAGTTGAACCGAGTGTGGCTACACCCGTTCCTTGCGAAGGTTAAAACAACACCAACTTTACAAACTATCGTTGTGGTTTTGATGCGTAGGTAAGATTGGTTCTTGCTTAAGCCCGTAGCAGCCACGTAAAACTTGCAACAACAAAGTAGAGGACGTCTAACTTGTTTTTGCAGGGCATGTTGTGATGTGATATGGTCAAGAAATGATGCTAAATTTTATTGTATGAGATGATCATGTTTTGTAACCGAGTTATCGGCAACTGGCAGGAGCCATATGGTTGTCGCTTTATTGTATGCAATGCAATCGCGTTGTAATGCTTTACTTTATCACTAAGCGGTAGCGATGGTCGTGGAAGCATAAGAGTGGCGAGACGACAACGATGCTACGATGGAGATCAAGGTGTCGCGCCGGTGATGACGGTGATCACGACGGTGCTTCGGAGATGGAGATCACAAGCACAAGATGATGATGGCCATATCATATCACTTAGATTGATTGCATGTGATGTTTATCTTTTATGCATCTTATCTTGCTTTGATTGATGATAGCATTATAAGATTATCTCTCACTAAATTATCAAGAAGTGTTCTCCCTGAGTATGCACCGTTGCGAAAGTTCTTCGTGCTGAGACACCACGTGATGATCGGGTGTGATAGGCTCTACGTTCAAATACAACGGGTGCAAAACAGTTGCACACGTGGAATACTCAGGTTATACTTGACGAGCCAAGCATATACAGATATGGCCTCGGAACACGGAGACCGAAAGATCAAACGTGAATCATATAGTAGATATGATCAACATAGTGATGTTCACCAATGAAACTACTCCATCTCACGTGATGATCGGACATGGTTTAGTTGATTTGGATCACGTAATCACTTAGAGGGTTAGAGGGATGTCTATCTAAGTGGGAGTTCTTTAAGTACCTGATAGTATCTTGCTTGTTTATGTATGATTGTAGATAGTATCTTGCTTGTTTATGTATGATTGTAGATAAATGGCCCGTGCTGTTGTTCCGTTGAATTTTAATGCGTTCCTTGAGAAAGCAAAGTTGAAAGATGATGTTAGCAATTACACGGACTGGGTCCATAACTTGAGGATTATCCTCATTGCTGCACAGAAGAATTACGTCCTGGAAGCACCGCTGGGTGCCAGGCCTGCTGCTGGAGCAACACCAGATGTTGTGAATGTCTGGCAGAGCAAAGCTTGTGACTACTCGATAGTTTAGTGTGCCATACTTTACGGCTTAGAACCGGGACTTCAACGACGTTTTGAACGTCATGGAGCATATGAGATGTTCCAGGAGTTGAAGTTAATATTTCAAGCAAATGCCCGGATTGAGAGATATGAAGTTTCCAATAAGTTCTATAGCTGCAAGATCAAGGAGAACAGTTCTGTCAGTGAGCATATACTCAAAATGTCTGGGTATAATAATCACTTGATTCAAATGGGAGTTAATCTTCCAGATGATTGCGTCATTGACAGAATTCTCCAATCACTGCCACCAAGCTACAAGAGCTTCGTGATGAACTATAATATGCAAGGGATGAATAAGACTATTCCCGAGCTCTTCGCAATGCTGAAAGCTGCGGAGGTAGAAATCAAAAAGGAGCATCAAGTGTTGATGGTCAACAAGACCACTAGTTTCAAGAAAAAGGGCAAAGGGAAGAAGAAGGGGAACTTCAAGAAGAACAGCAAGCAAGTTGCTGCTCAAGAGAAGAAACCCAAGTCTGGTCCTAAGCCTGAAACTGAGTGCTTCTACTGCAAGCAGACTGGTCACTGGAAGCGGAACTGCCCCAAGTATTTGGTGGATAAGAAGGATGGCAAGGTGAACAAAGGTATATGTGATATACATGTTATTGATGTGTACCTTACTAATGCTCGTAGTAGCACCTGGGTATTTGATACTGGTTCTGTTGCTAATATTTGCAACTCGAAACAGGGACTACGAATTAAGCGAAGATTGGCTAAGGACGAGATGACGATGTGCGTGGGAAACGGTTCCAAAGTCGATGTGATCGCGGTCGGCACGCTACCTCTACATCTACCTTCAGGATTAATATTAGACCTAAATAATTGTTATTTGGTGCCAGCGTTAAGCATGAACATTATATCTGGATCTTGTTTGATGCGAGACGGTTATTCATTTAAATTAGAGAATAATGGTTGTTCTATTTATATGAGTAATATCTTTTATGATCATGCACCCTTGAAGATTGGTCTATTCTTATTGAATCTCGATAGTAGTAACACACATATTCATAATGTTGACGCCAAAAGATGCAGAGTTGATAATGATAGTGCAACTTATTTGTGGCACTGCCGTTTTGGTCATATCGGTGTAAAGCGCATAAAGAAACTCCATACTGATGGACTTTTGGAACCACTTGATTATGAATCACTTGGTACTTGCGAACCGTGCCTCATGGGCAAGATGACTAAAATGCAGTTCTCCGGTACTATGGAGAAAGCAACAGATTTGTTGGAAATCATACATACAGATGTATGTGGTCTGATGAATATTGAGGCTCGTGGCGGATATTGTTATTTTCTCACCTTCACAGATGACTTAAGCAGATATGGTTATATCTACTTAATGAAACATAAGTCTGAAATGTTTGAAAAGTTCAAAGAATTTCAGAGTGAAGTTGAAAATCATCGTAACAAGAAAACAAAGTTTCTACGATCTGATCGTGGAGGAGAATATTTGAGTTACGAGTTTGGTGTACATTTGAAACAATGCGGAATAGTTTTGCAACTCACGCCACCCGGAACACCACAGGGTAATGGTGTGTCCGAACGTCATAATCGTACTTTACTAGATATGGTGCGATCTATGATGTCTCTTACTGATTTACCACTATCGTTTTGGGGTTATGCTTTGGAGACGGCCGCATTCAAGTTAAATAGGGCACCATCAAAATCCGTTGAGACGACGCCTTATGAACTATGGTTTGGCAAGAAACCAAAGTTGTCGTTTCTGAAAGTTTGGGGCTGCGATGCTCATGTGAAAAAGCTTCAACCTGATAAGCTCGAACCCAAATCAGAGAAATGTGTCTTCATAGGATATCCAAAGGAGACTATTGGATACACCTTCTATCACAGATCCGAAGGCAAGACTTTTGTTGCTAAGTTCGGAAACTTTCTAGAGAAGGAGTTTCTCTCGAAAGAAGTGAGTAGGAGGAAAGTAGAACTTGACGAGGTAACTGTACCTGCTCCCTTATTGGAAAGTAGTGCATCACAGAAAACTGTTTCTGTGACACCTACACCAATTAGTGAGGAAGCTAATGATAATGATCATGAAACTTCGGAACAAGATACTACTGAACCTCGTAGATCAACCAGAGTGAGATCCGTGCCAGAGTGGTACGTTAATCCAGTTCTGGAAGTCATGCTACTAGATCATGATGAACCTACGAACTATGAAGAAGCGATGGTGAGCCCAGATTCCGCAAAATGGCTTGAAGCCATGAAATCTGAGATGGGATCCATGTATGAGAACAAAGTATGGACTTTGGTTGACTTGCCCAATGATCGGCAAGCAATTGAGAATAAATGGATCTTCAAGAAGAAGACTGACGCCGACGGTAATATTACAGTCTACAAAGCTCGACTTGTCGCAAAAGGGTTTCGGCAAGTTCAAGGGGTTGACCACGATGAGACCTTCTCACCCGTAGCGATGCTTAAGTCTGTCCGAATCATGTTAGCAATTGCTGCATTTTATGATTATGAAATTTGGCAGATGGATGTCAAAACTGCATTCCTGAATGGATTTCTGGAAGAAGAGTTGTATATGATGCAACCGGAAGGTTTTGTCAATCAAAAGGGAGCTAACAAAGTATGCAAGCTCCAGCGATCCATTTATGGACTGGTGCAAGCCTCTCGGAGTTGGAATAAACGCTTTGATAGTGTGATCAAAGTATTTGGTTTTATACAGACTTTTGGAGAAGCCTGTATTTACAAGAAAGTGAGTGGGAGATCTGTAGCATTTCTGATATTATATGTTGATGACATATTACTGATCGGAAATGATATAGAATTTCTGGATAGCATAAAGGGATACTTTAATAAGAGTTTTTCAATGAAAGACCTCGGTGAAGCTGCTTACATATTAGGCATAAAGATCCATAGAGATAGATCAAGACGTTTAATTGGACTTTCACAAAGCACATACCTTGACAAGAATTTGAAGAAGTTAAAAATGGATCAAGCAAAGAAAGGGTTCTTGTCTGTGTTACAAGGTGTGAAGTTGAGTCAGACTCAATGCCCGACCACTGCAGAAGATAGAGAGAAAATGAAAGATGTTCCCTATGCTTCAGCCATAGGCTCTATCATGTATGCAATGCTGTGTACCAGACCTGATGTGTGCCTTGCTATAAGTCTAGCAGGGAGGTACCAAAGTAATCCAGGAGTGGATCACTGGACAGCGGTCAAGAACATCCTGAAGTACCTGAAAAGGACTAAGGATATGTTTCTCGTATATGGAGGTGACAAAGAGCTCATCGTAAACGGTTACGTTGATGTAAGCTTTGACACTGATCCGGACAATTCCAAATCGCAAACCGGATACGTGTTTACATTAAACGGTGGAGCTGTCAGTTGGTGCAATTCTAAACAAAGCGTCGTGGCGGGATCTACGTGTGAAGCGGAATACATAGCTGCTTCGGAAACAGCAAATGAAGGAGTCTGGATGAAGGAGTTCATATCCGATCTAGGTGTCATACCTAGTGCATCGGGTCCAATGAAAATCTTTTGTGACAATACTGGTGCAATTGCCT
The DNA here is from genome assembly GCF_002162155.2 of Triticum dicoccoides. Taxonomy (NCBI): domain Eukaryota; kingdom Viridiplantae; phylum Streptophyta; class Magnoliopsida; order Poales; family Poaceae; genus Triticum; species Triticum dicoccoides. The sequence goes on along the minus strand of NC_041392.1, from coordinate 686,329,952 downwards.
TGGCGAAGGAATCCAGATTTCACAAGAGAACCAAGCACATCAAGAGATGCTTCAATTCCATCCGGGATCTAGTCCAGGTGGGAGACATAGAGATTTGCAAGATACATACGGATCTGAATGTGGCAGACCCATTGACTAAGCCTCTTCCACGAGCAAAACATGATCAGCACCAAGGCTCCATGGGTGTTAGAATCATTACTGTGTAATCTAGATTATTGACTCTAGTGCAAGTGGGAGACTGAAGGAAATATGCCCTAGAGGCAATAATAAAGTTATTATTTATTTCCTTATGTCATGATAAAAGTTTATTATTCATGCTAGAATTGTATTAACCGGAAACATAATACATGTGTGAATACATAGACAAACAGAGTGTCACTAGTATGCCTCTATTTGACTAGCTCGTTAATCAAAGATGGTTATGTTTCCTAACCATGGACAAAGAGTTGTTATTTGATTAACGGGATCACATCATTGGTTGAATGATCTGATTGACATGACCCATTCCATTAGCTTAGCACCCGATCGTTTAGTATGTTGCTATTGCTTTCTTCATGACTTATACACGTTCCTATGACTATGAGATTATGCAACTCCCGTTTGCCAGAGGAACACTTTGTGTGCCACCAAACGTCACAACGTAACTGGGTGATTATAAAGGAGCTCTACACGTGTCTCCAAAGGTACATGTTGGGTTGGCGTATTTTGATATTAGGATTTGTCACTCCGATTGTCGAAGAGGTATCTCTGGGCCCTCTCGGTAATGCACATCACTTAAGCCTTGCAAGCATTGCAACTAATGAGTTAGTTGCGGGATGATGTATTACAGAATGAGTAAAGAGACTTGCCGGTAACGAGATTGAACTAGGTATTGAGATACCGACGATCGAATCTCGGGCAAGTAACATACCGATGACAGAGGGAACGACGTATGTTGTTATGCGGTCTGACCGATAAAGATCTTCGTAGAATATGTAGGAGCCAATATGAGCATCCAGGTTCCGCTATTGGTTATTGACCGGAGACGTGTCTCGGTCATGTCTACATTGTTCTTGAACCCGTAGGGTCCGCACGCTTAAGGTTTCGATGACAGTTATATTATGAGTTTATGAGTTTTGATGTACCGAAGTTAGTTCGGAGTCCCGGATGTGATCACGGACATGACGAGGAGTCTCGAAATGGTCGAGACATAAAGATTGATATATTGGACGGCTATA
>NC_041392.1:686320395-686328429 GCF_002162155.2 Triticum dicoccoides | reverse complement strand
CTCCTTGGCGCGCCTATAGGGCCGGCCGGCCTCCTCCCCTTGCTCCTTTATATACGGGGGCAGGGGGCACCCCTAGACACAAGTTGATCCACGTGATCATATTCTTAGCCGTGTGCGGTGCCCCCTTCCACCATAGTCCTCGATAATATTGTAGTGGTGCTTAGGCGAAGCCCTGCGACGGTAGTACATCAAGATCGTCACCACGCCGTCGTGCTGACGGTACTCTTCCCCGACACTTTGCTGGATCGGAGTCCGGGGATCGTCATCGAGCTGCACGTGTGCTAGAACTCGGAGGTGCCGTAGTTTCGGTGCTTGATTGATCGGGCCGTGGAGACGTACGACTACATCAACCAAGTTAGCGCTTCCGTTGTCGATCTACAAGGGTACATAGATCACACTCTCCCCCTCTCGTTGCTATGCGTCACCATGATCTTGCGTGTGCGTAGGAATTTTTTTGAAATTACGACGTTCCCCAACAAGTAGAACCTAGTGTACCAATGGTTAAGGATCTCTTGGTAAAAAATATTGATGGACATGTTATTTATTTCTATGATGAAGTTGCTAGAATTGCCAAGCCCGATGAAAAAGACAAACATAGACTTGTCGTTGGCATGCCCATTGTTTCAGTTAAAATATGAGATCATTATTACCATGGTTTATGTGATTTAGGTGCTAGTGTGAGTGCTATTCCTTTTACCTTATACCAAGAAATTATGAATGATATAGCACCCGCTGAAATAGCAGATATAGATGTCACTATTAAACTTGCTAATAGAGACACCATCACACCACTTGGGATTACTAGAGTTGTTGATGTCTTGCATGGGAAAATAAAATATCCTACTGATTTTCTAGTTCTTGGTTCCCCACAAGATGACTTTCGTCTCATTATCTTTGGTATACCTTTCTTGAACACTGTCAATGCTACTATAGATTGTCATAAACAAACTGTCAGTGTTAGCTTTGGTGATGAGTCTCATGAATTTAATTTCTCTAAGTTTAGTAGACAACCCCGTGATAAAGAATTACCTAGTAAGGATAAAATAATTGGTCTTGCTTCTATTGCCATGCCTCCTACTGATCCACTAGAACAATATTTTCTTGACCATGAAAATGATATGCACTTGCGTGAAAGAAATGAAATAGATAAAATATTCTTTGAACAACAACCTCTGCTTAAACACAATTTGCCTATTGAAACTCTAGGAGGTCCTTCTCCACCTAAAGGTGATCCTGTGTTTGAATTAAAACAAATGCCCGACACTTTGAAATATGCTTATTGATGAGAAAAATATATATCTTGTTATTATTAGTGCTAACCTTTCAAAACATGAAGAAAGATTATGAAAAAAATCTGAAGAAGCACTGAGCTGCTATTGGATATAGTCCCACTCTCTGTCAGCACAAGATTAATACGAAACCTGATGCTAAACCCGTTGTTGATCACCAATGACGTTTGAATCCTAAGATGAAAGAAGTGGTAAGAACTGAAATACTAAAGCTTGTGGAAGAAGGTATAATCTATCCCATAGCTGATAGTAGATGGGTAAGTCCCTTTCATTGTGTCCCTAAGAAGGGCAGTATTACTGTTGTTCCTAATGATAAAAATAAACTTATTCCACAAAGAATTGTTACTGGCTATAGAATGGTAATTGATTTCAGAAAATTAAATAAAGCAACTAGAAAAGATCATTGCCCTCTGCCTTTTATTGATCAAATGCTAGAGAGACTATCCAAGAACACACACTTTTATTTTCTTGATGGATATTCTGGTTTTCTCAAATACCTGTTTCACAACCTGACCAAGAGAAAACTACCTTTACTTGTCCTTTTGGAACTTATGCTTATGGATGTATGCCTTTTGGTTTATGCAATGCACATGCTACCTTTCAAAGATTTATGACCGCCATATTCTCTGATTTTTCTGAAAAGATTGTTGAGGTTTTCATGAATGATTTTTCTATTTAGGAACTTCTTTTGATGATTGCTTAAACAATCTTGATCGAGTTTTGCAAAGATGTGAGCAAACTAATCCTGTCTTAAGCTGGGAGAAGTGCCACTTTATGGTTAATGAAGGTATTGTCTTGGGGCATAAAATTTCTGAACGTGGTATTGAGGTGAATAAAGCTAAAGTTGATGCAATTGAGAAAATGCCATGTCCTAAAGATATTAAAGGTATTCATAGTTTCCTCGCTCATGCTGGTTTCTATAGGAGGTTTATTAAATACTTCTCTAAAATTTCCAGGCCTCTTACAAATCTTTTACAAAAGGATATTCCACTTGTCTTTTATGATTATTGTGTAGAAGCCTTTGAAACACTTAAGAAAGCCTTAACTTTTGAACCTATTGTTCAACCACCTGATTGGAACTTTCTTTTTGAAATTATGTGTGATGCTAGCGATTATTCTGTTAGTGTTATTCTAGGACAAAGAGTTAATAAGAAATTAAATTTTATTCATTATGCTAGTAAAACTCTAGACAATGCTCAACAAAATAATGCTACTACTGAAGAATAAGTTTTAGCAGTCGTGTTTGCTTGTAATAAATTTAGGGCTTACATTGTTGATTCTAAATTAATTGTTCACACTAATCATACTGCTATAAAATATCTTATGGAAAAGAAAGATGCTACTCCTAGACTCATTAGTTGGGTTCTTTTGCTACAAGAATTGGATTTACATATCACTAATAGGAAAGAAGCCGAGAACCCCGTAGCTAATAACTTGTCTAGGTTAGAAAATATTCTTGATGACCCACTACCTATTGTTGATAGTTTTGCTGATGAACAACTAGCTGTAATAAATGTTTTTCATAACACACCATGGTATGCTCGCTATGCTGTAACGATAGAGTATTTTTGATGGCACACAACACAAATATATCAGCCCAGATGTATTCAGATATTGTTGATGGCACACAACACACATATCATAAAGTATTACACCCTCCCATCCAACATACGTTTCGCAGTTATTAACTAAGGCTAGCTCAATGTTAGTTCAAATTGCGATACTTATTATGGACAGGAGAGGGTGCCATGTAAATGCATCTGTTGAAATATATGATACTATGACGAATCACATACCTTCATAAACGTTTAACACACGTGCAAAAAAATTATGTTTATAATGCATTTTGTTGATTTAGTTGTATGTAAAATAAGAAATAAATAAGAAATTTGAATAGTGGAAATATGTTCTTATCTATCTATTTTTTTGGTGCTAATGTACACAAAATTTATAACATAACTATCATAAAGATCTACATTTATAATTTCAACCTAGTATTGTGATTTGTATATTTGGTAAAACACTGATGAGTGGACGCTACACAATACATAATTTATTTTCAACTACTAATTAAATGTTTTTTTCCATAATTTCAACTTCAAAAAATTAAACAGAGATTCGAGAAAATCAAAGCAGTGTATTGCTCAGGCTCCAGTTTACCTTTTTTCTTCTAGGCAGACCTTGATCCAGCAATATAACCTTGCTCCACCAAGTCGCATTGGACCATGGAGTTTCACCGTTTTCAAATCAAGCCAATAAACTGTTGAAATTAACCATGATTAATTAGTGACCTATTCTGGCGGGACATGGGAAAATCACCAATATGTATTCTGGGTAGTCGATCCAGTAGCTAGCTTAATTAGGTTAGCCAGCCTTGTTTCGTGCTTTCTCCATGAATCAAGAAAGAGTGTGGTTCCGTGTAGCTCGACCTACGGAGAAACTTTCTGATGAATCAATCCAGGTGCCTAAATCCATGCACCTGTGTGTCGCTAGAAAACTATCGTTGAAGACTGCCTGTACGTCTATCTTCGTGGTGAAAAGATCTCCTCTTGCAGCGACGTACAATCAGGACTCAGGCCAATATAAATTGTACCTTAGCATTTACTTGTGTTTGTGCAAACATATTGGCTACAAACTGGAAAAAATTCCTTTCAATGAACATATCCGCTAGGAAACAAATAAATTATTGTTGAATAAAATACTGCATGCTAGTATCGTCCAATGCTCACTTATGCTTACCAATTCTTTTGAACACCATGGTTTGTATGCCTCCGCAGCAACATCTAAGCTTTATCGACCATCATCGGCATGAACTGCCGCTTGTCTTGTAGACTTAACAAACTCTATTACTCTTAGGAAGTTTTGCAATTCAGAACATCGTGATGGAGGCATCGCCAAGTTTAGAGATGGCGGCAACGCCGGCCGGCTTGCCGGCCACCATTACCAGATAGATAGATCAATCTGCAGAAAGAGAGTATTATAGAGGGGTCAGGGAGGACGTTGACCCGACACCAGGTAATTGATGCCCGACCAACTGGCCCATTGATCTTGATGTACAACGTAGTTGCCGTGCTGTCCCGAAGGATCCTCGCCTAGCCAGACCACACACACTAGTAGAAAAAGGGTCAAACGTAAAGCACATTAGTGCCGGTTTGTATTTGAGCCGGCACTAATGTATACATTAGTGTCGGTTCCAACGGCTAGCCGGGCCGCTTTCATTAGTACCGGTTCGTGGCGAACCTTTAGCACCGGTTCGTGCCACGAACCGGTACTAATGAGAGTGGTGGCAGGATGTTGTCAGACAGGTGCCCCTCCAGCCCCTTTAGTACCGGTTCTTGGCACGAACCGGTACTAAAGGTCGTCCTACATAAACCCTTCGTCCACCCGAGCTCGCTCTGTTCTTCCCCTTTTCCCTCTTCTCTCTGTTCTTCCACTCTTCCTCTCGAGCCAAGAAAAAGAAAAGATAAGGAAGCGAATGCATCGTACGATGAGCCAAAGCGGCACATAGTTCTTTCTGGGAAGAGAAACATCGTGGGAGTGGATGACAAGACAGACAAGTCAGAAGATTATGAAAAGTTTGATGAAATTGCTTCATTCACAGTGAATATTGACCTGAGCATCCCGTTAAATGATGAAGATTTTCCATGGCTACAACGCAAAAGGACACACGCGAAGAAAAAGTTTCACACCCAAAGATCTGGGATGTGATCGGCTTAACTATCATCACTTTCTTCTGTGTTTCACACCCAGGAGGGAATCTCTGTAATATTTAGGGTAGCTAGTTATGTGTTTTGGCATTTGAAACGCGAAGAAATTTTATGTGCAAGCAAATTCTTTCATGCATTTATTGATTTTTTCAGCTAAATGACCCTGAAATTGAAAAGCATTTCAAATGAACTCAGAAAAGGATGAAAGTTGGCATGGTATCATAATTTCACCCACATAGCATGTGCAGAAAAGTAGAGAGGGTTAACGCAAAAGCTGGATACACTTCGTGTACAAAATGGACAATCTGTTTCGAAGTATCAGGGTTTCGGACGAAAACTTATCCGTTACAAAGGCATTTCATTTTTTAAATAACCTAAGCATTACCAAATTGAATATAATGATAAAACACACTAATATTAAACATAAGAAAAAAGAATCACTGAAAAATCTATTTTCAAAGTTAAGTTATTCACAAAAATAAATAAAGCAAAAAAAAATAAGAAAAAAAAGCACACCTACTGGGCCACAGCGGCCTGCATACTACTAGAAACCCAAATTCAAGTTGGGCCAGGATGCAGGCCCGCTAGCCCAGTAGGCCCAACAGGGCATCGCAGAAGAGGTGGGCCCAGAAGGCCTACTTAAGAGAGGAGCTCGAGACAGCAGCGATGGCGGGGCTTATAAGCAGGTGCGAGTGCCCCTCGGCTAGCGAGGTGGGACTAAACTTTTGTGCCCCTCGCTTGGCAGGGCACACCCTTTAGTACCGGGTCGTGGCACCAACCGGTACTAAAGGGGGGGCCTTTAGTACCGGTTGGTTCCACAAACCGGTACTAAAGGGGGGTGCTTCCCGCCGCTTGGCCTGGCCAAAACAGGCCTTTAGTACCGGTTGGTGGCTCCAACCGGTACTAAAGGTGCCTTCTATATATACATCACTTCGAAAAATTTTATTCTCCCTCTGTTTCTTCCCGATCGATCGACGCCGTCGCCGCCCCCGTCCTACGCCGCCCCCGTCGTGCGTCGTTGCCGTCGCCGCCCCCATCCTCGTCGCCGCCCTCATCCCCGTCGCCGCCCCTGTCCCCGTCGCCGCCCTCATCTCCGTTGCCGCCCTGGGCCCGTCCCCGTCACGCCATCCCCGCGTCGCCGCCCCGTCACGCCCCGGCCCGTCGCCGCCCCGGCCCGTCGCCTTGCCGTCGCCGTCGCCCCGCTGTGAGCTCTCCCCCTCTAACCCCTCTCCCTCGCCCCCGGTGGCCACCATGGGCGCCGCCCCTCCCCGAGCCCATACACACACACAAGCATGATGCACACACACACGTACATTTCCTTAAGTTAATTAGTATATACGTATTTTGTATGTTTAATTAGTTTAGATTTTTCAGATTATTATTTTTTCACTAGTATATATGTATGAATGCATGTTAGATGGATATAATTAGTGTTTAATTAGTATGGAATTTTTTTATATAATGTTGTTTTTCTGTTTTTAATGGATGTATGGACGTTGTTTTTTCCGTTTTTAGTGTTAGATGCTTAATTAGTATGAAATAGCATATATAATTTTGACATATGCAATGATAGCATAATTAGTGTTACATTTGCATATAGTATTTGTTGTCGACGATGCCTGGCCCACATCCTCGCCGTCGACCCGTTCGCGACGACGTCCTTCTTCAGAGGACCCATGTCCGGGACTGGGCTCCGCCGGGCTGGCACTGGGAGGTGCTACCTTCAGGGGCACGACGCTTGGTGAGGAACCCGGCCCCGGGTCCCGTCGTCGACCCTCATCTCCTTTGGTGGCATTCACGTGGGCCACTTTCGGTGCGGAGCAAGCCGGCCCCGCTGGAGGTGGTATGTCGCCGTGTCAGGGAGGAGGACGAGCACGTCCATCGCTACATGGCTGCTATGGACGTCAGGTTCTCCAATACTTGGCAGGTTCTTTGGGGAGATCACCCGAGCTATGATCCAGTGATGGTTCCTTCACTTTGGTTGTCCACCGCCTAGATTACTCTCTAGTATTCGATCTTTATTAGCTAGCTAGCTAGCTAGTGATGTATTCGATATATAATATTCGAGATGATTTATTCAAGATTATATATATTATTTGAGACGATGTATTCGAGATTATATCTATTATTCGAGACGACGTATTCGAGATTAAATCTATTATTCGAGACAATGTATTCGAGATTATATCTATTATTCGAGACGATGTATTCAAGATTATAACTATTATTCGAGATTATACTAAATTTTTTTATATTTCTTTTGGCATAGTTAAATAAAAGCTATGGCGGACAATACCGACAGAGAGAGAGAACAGACCATGTTTGATATCATACGCGGGCCAGATGATGATCAGAATGAAAAAGATTTTGACGGCTCCCAATTTCTAAACAACACCGGAGAGGGTGATATGATATTCGATCACGACGACCGAGAAGATGAAGTCATGAACTACGACGAAGAACATGTTGATCCTGAAACAACAAACACCGGCGAGGTATATATATTTATATAAGCAGGAATCTGGTGATCATCGCATGTTTTAAATGAGTTGAAGATATATTAACGAATAGATCTTTCTTCTTTCAGCCATCCGGATCGAGCAAATCTTCAGGCAAATGCCACTGGCTCCGAAGGCACCAATTAGGCTAATGCCACTGGCTCCGAAGGCAACATGCATATGTAGGAGAAATTGTATATAGCTATACATGTGTGTATGTGTGAATTAATATGGTTTGTGAGACATTGATGATATATATATGATTGGTTCTACTAGAAATTCTATTTATATATATATATATACATATATATATATATATGCATAACGTGTACAATGTGTAGTACCGTAAAATACAAGCAAACGAAAAAGAATTAAAATGAAAAACACAAAATTAAATGAAAAAGAAATCATAAAACCAAAAACCCCCCAAACATTTTAATACCGGTTAGTGTTACCAACCGGTACTAAAGGGCTCCCGGCCCCCGGAGCTGGCTCGTGCTACGTGGTTGCCCTTTAGCACCGGTTCGTGCTGAACCGGTA
>NC_041392.1:686285998-686320216 GCF_002162155.2 Triticum dicoccoides | reverse complement strand
TTTAGTGCCGAAACGTTAGTGCCGGTTCCTAAACCGGCACTAAAGGGACTTACGAACCGGTGCTATTGCCCGATTCTGCACTGGTGACACCATACTGGTGGGCGAGACGGTGGGCTTGGCGACTGGTTTCGTGGCTATCAAGTTGATGTTGATTTGCTCCACGCTGGTGTTGATGGCTGGATCATAGGAGACGGCAGCTAAGCAGGAGACATGCATGTGTTGGAAGCTTCGAGCGTGTAGCTTTCCATGATGCTACTTGAGGAGAGAGACGTGGATGAGGCAAAGGAAAATAATCTACCTAAAGAATGGGAGTATTATAGAGGGGTCTGGATGGCGGAAGCACATAGGGCATGACACCATTGAAGGCGAGAGACAGGATGAAACATATGAAACGTGCGACTGTATCATGACTAATGAATTCTCGGTGGTGTATTGAGATTAAATAGATGCGTGCATATATTGTTGGGATATGATTCGTGCAAATAACTTTTTCTACAGCAATATGCGTGCAAATAACTTAATGGCATTGATGGGTAATTATTCAACTATAATGTCAAATGTCTAAGGGTTTTAGAGGAGGATTACACGGGTTAATCTGCGCCGTTATATCTTGGTCTCACTAGATTAGCGGCTCTAAATTACTGATTAACGTCGGAATTTCTAGGGAGTCCATAATTAGTATAAGTAAGTACTAAGGCTCCTACAGTGCAGGAAATAGTAGCTACAGAATTGCTACAGTATGACCTTTTGCCCTGAGTGGCGGCACACACAGAAATATCATCTGACAGGTTGATCCCCCTTTGGCACTGTGCTTATAAAATATATATAAGAGGAAAAGTCCCTATGGGGCACTAAGTGATAATGGATGCACATGCATATCACCTTTAGTTGCCCAATCCCAACCATCACAGCCAACCACGGGAGGCGCTCTCCAGCTCCTTCCGCAAGCAGCAGGACCAACAGAAGAAGATGTTTCCCATATTTATTACTCAAGGTGTGTTTGCTCTAATTCATGTCAGTTGTGGTTCAAATCTTGTGCAAGATGATCCTGAGATCATCTATGCAACAAGATTGTTATGTGCAGGCATGAGCGTTGGCAAAGATTAATTTTGAGATAAAAAGTCATGTTATGATTTATTAGGCATGATTGAAAGTGTCGCGGTTCGAGCATTCTCGCTTTTGTGAAGTCGGGTATCCGTTACAGGGCCGTTCAAGGGCCTGTGCGACCGCACCGGGCCCCCAAATTCCAGGGGCCCGCCGATTTTGGGCCAATGTCTAATGTATTTTTCGTGTTGGGCCCTTTTATCACAACTAGCACATACTTAGGCCCGCCCAGCTAGTCCCTGTCTCTCTCAAACTGGGCCAACTCATCAATCTCCCAAAATAAGCCTTTCCTTAGTCCCGATCGACACAGCCCGCCCATCGAGATCTATCGGGGAGCTCCTAGTTGGCACTCTAAGCGCCACTTTCCTCAACCAGCGCCTGCAGCGCATCGTGCGCCAGCTTCCGTGGGCCGGCCCAGGAAAGGAGGCGATCGCTGGTTCGGGAGTCGCTCGTTTCCCATCTCACGGGAACGCTAGTTCAGGACAGTCGGTCGTTTCCCATCTCGTGGTCAATAGTTGACCGGGCCAGTTGACTATTTTACAAATTCTTTTTTCAGAAACCCCCTTCCCCCAAAAATCACCAAATTCGAAAAAAGTTCATCTCTTTTCAAAAAATGTTCAGCAATTTCGAAGAATAGTTCATCAAATTTGAAAAAAAGTTCATCAATTTTGGAAAAAGTTCATCGAATTTGAAAAAAGTTCACTGAATTTGGAAAAAAGGTTCACCAAATTTTAAGAAAAGTTTATTAAATTAGAAAAAAGTTCATTGAAAATTGAAAAAAGTTCACTGAAATGGAAAAAAGTTCAGTGAATTTGAAAAATAATTCATCGATTTGAAGAAAAAGTTCAAGAATTATAAAAAAAACGAGGCAGGAAGAATAACAAAAAAAACAAAAGAGAAAACGAAAAACGATAAAGGAAAAAGGTGAAAGGACAGCTGAAATAAGAAAAGAAGTAAAAGGATTTTACCGATCACATCTAGCTGGGTGGCGCGGTGGTAGCTGCCTGTCAAGGTTAGTGGTTCGATACCCGTCGGGGCGCTACCTTTTTTGCCTCTACAAAACAGAAAGGAACCAGGTTGAGATGGTCCGGCCTAGTGCGGGGCACTCTAGGCGCCCGTTTGCAGAATTACACATTAACAGGCGCCGCGCAAATAGGATTTGCCGATCTATCGATCTAGCCCCGCGCGGTCTGCTCGTAAGAGAAAAAAGGGCCCTCACGGAGGTGAACGGACAAAGTGCGGTGGAGGTGGCGCAGGGAGACGGAGCGTCGTTGTCACTTTGTTTCCTGCCCGGAGAAACAACCCGCTGCCCTGCCGGCATGAACAATTCATTCCACAGTTTTCCTTGTCGCCGGTGTCCGAGGCCTAGGTGAAGGCATCCCCGATCTGTCCACAAGGTGTGCTCAAACTGATTCCCTATTTAATTTAGTATTTTGTTCCTGTTGAATTATTATACTTGTGAGTATATTGTGTGCATACGCTTCACTTTATCAATCCATTTGCTTAGAGAAGCTATACAGTACTAGGTTAGTTGACCAAGTTGTCACACAGCAAGATTTCCAAGCTAGTTGCTCGGTTTAAATTCAGGGTACAGTTTTTTTTATCTTGGTATAAACCTATAATTTGTGGAGTGTTTGAATTCATTCTTTCTACTTTTTATAAGAAGACATCATTCTAGAATTTTTAGGGCCTTATTTTCCATTTCGCACCGCCCCGAATTCCTGGAGACGGCCTTGACCCGTTACCGCGTGATCCGATTACACAAGGCTTAAAACAAATACTATCCAAACGGCATCTATTACCCTCCGTAAATAAGTTAGGTTACAATCATCCGAACCAAATAGCCCGTTAATCTTGATCGAACAAATACTACTCTGATTCAGCAACTTAACTTTCCGTATGCCGGGATCTGCTCTAGCGACCTAGCTTTCCAGGTTATGTAGACGATACCTATATCTGCATCAGCAACCCTGCGCCTGTGCTGTAGCTGTAGTACGCACGCATGAGACGGACGGACCTCGGCGAGGAGGAAGGCGATGGGTTTGACGAGATGACGATCTATGGAGCAATGAAGTATGCCTCAACGGAGTCCGGCGATGGGTTTGGCGAGACAACGATCTACGACGCGATGGAGTCTGGCTCGACGGACGGACTTCACCATGACATCCTACAGCACGACGGCCTCCATGCGTCGCTTCTTGGCCTCCAGGCATGGTGCGCAGGACTCTCTCTATCAATACGGCGCTAGGCGCGATTAATGTTACATCGGGACTTGATGACAGCTGACATGATACGAAATGATCGGGCAGGGGTAATCTCATCCAAAATACGGTTTGTGCAAATAAAACAACTTCATATCTCAAAAGAATCGCACCATAAAAACGTCTTTATTTTTAAGTATGGAGAGTGCGTATTACTATTACATAAGAGCAAGGAAGGGGTAATTTACATTTATTTTTAAGAAACATCAGGTTGGGATCATCGCATCATAGCTGTATCGGAGCGCTAGCAATAGCAACAATCTCAGACTAGCATGTATAGCAGTAGCATTTAAAGTCGCAGTCACACTCGCCCCACCTGTTATCGGAGCTTTCATCTTGGCATGTAGTATCGCAACCGTCAGTAAAGCCAAAGCACGGTCCTTTATAATTGCCGCTCGGGTGCCGGCATTGACTCGGCTCGGCGCATGCAGATGCCATTGAATACAGTGGACATACTAGCACATACAAGAACATGGTTAATTAGCCGAAAGATTAATCAAAACAACAACTTTTGAAAAATATTAATCAAAACAACAGATTAAGTTGCATACACCAGCCAATTCAATGCCAAAACTTTAGCTGTTAGGAGAGACATATATTTACAACAGTTCATGCATGTGCACGTACATACCGTCCGACAGCTAAGATGACAATTAGGAGCACAGCTCCAGAGATATTCTTTCCTAAAGGCGCCATTGGTTGTTTTTTGGATGTTTTTTATGTTGAAGAAAAGAATGAGCAAGCAAGTGTAAACATATGATCCTATCCCCTAGTGTTTTGCAACTGAAGCTGGCCGGCCATGGTGTCAGGCGCTAGCTGGCCCACCACCAACGCGCCAAAGGTTGCTAGTGGAGACTGTTGGAATAAGCCACGTCGTGCGTGGTCGGACTCGTCGGGCGCGACGGATTCACGCAGGACGTGCGGGAACGCACTGATGCAGTCGGACTCGTCAGACGCGATGGATGCGCGTGGGACGTGCTGGGCACAACGGAAGCGTGGCGTGTGAGCGTGTGTGGCGCATGTGTGCGCATGTGTGCAGTAGCTAGCTAGTTAGGTGCTTGCCGAGTCACTTGAGTCGAGGAGTGAGTTTAGACCGTAGCTAGTAGTGCATGCGTGGGTTGTTGCGTGCATGTAGTTGGCTAGCGGGTGCATACATTGGTTGTTAGCTGGTTAGCAGGCCTAGAGTTAGTGGCCGGTAGTGGTGGCCGTGTGATGCGTGCGTGGGTTTCATGCATGCTTGGCCGCTACGTCACCTCAAGTATAAAGGCCAGGCGATGAAGTACGAGAGTCTTGGTGCTCTGGAAAGGAAAAACGGGGCTGTGTTCGGCCGGGTGAAATTTTAATGTATACTATTCCTTCTTCTACCTCTAGTCTTGAGTGCGAGAGGGAGAGCGGCAACAACAATTGGTATATCAGAGCTTCGGTTCGGGCGATCACCGGCGACCATGGCGCTCCTCCCACACGGCTGCGGCGCGGGCGGATCGGCGACGACAACGATGCTGACCGCGGACAACTATACGGTATGGGCCATCAAGGTGCCGGCGATCCTCGACGTCCATACCGTGTGGGAGGCGGTAGCGCCGGGCGACGCGGTGGTGAACGCGCGGAAGGACAAGACAGCGCGCGCGTTGCTTCTCGGGGTGTTGCCAGAGGATGTGCTGCTGCAGGTGTCGACGAAGCTCACCACTAGGGAGGTATGGGACTCCCTGAAGGTGAGGTTTGTCGGCGCCGATCAGGTCCGCGCGGCAAGGCTGGCAATGCTGCGCAGTGAATTTGACCGCCTAAAGATGGCGGACAGCGAGGAGCTCGACGTGTACGGCGGGATCCTCGCGGCAATGGCGGCGAGGTATGACATCCTTGGGGAGACGCTGGGCGACGCGACACTTGTCAAGAAGCTGCTGGACACGGTGCCGGATTGTCTCTTCCCCATCGTCGCTGGCATCGAGCAGTTCCAAGACGTTACGACGATGGCGTTCGACGAGCGAGTTCGGCGTCGACGGCAAGACAGCGGCGAGCGGGCGGGCGGACGGACAGCTCCTGTTCACGGTGGCGCAGTGGCGGGGCGGGAGCGGCAGCACGGTAGAGCACGGGACGACGACGACGGGCGCAGCGTAGCGTCGGGGAGCGGCGGCAACAGGCGCAGGCGCCGCTACAAGTGTGGGGAGCACGGGTACTTCCGGCGCGAGTGCCCGCAGCTGCGGAAAGGACCAACGGCGGAGCAGCCTCTCTTGGCCAGTGGTAAAGTCGACGACGACGGACTCCTCTAGGCCGTGGCTTAGGGAGTGTGTGTTGGAATAAGCCACGGCATGTGTGATCGGTCTCGTCAGGCACAACAAATTCGCACGGGATGTGTGGGACGCACCAGTGCAGTCGGGCTCGTCGGGCACGACGGATGCGTACAGGACATGCGGGGCGCAACGGAAGCGTGGCGTATGTGCGTGTGTGGCGCATGTGTACAGTATCTAGCTAGTTAGGTTCTTGACGAGTCACTTGGGTCAAGGAGTGAGTTTAGGCCGTAGCTAGTTGTGCATGTACGGGTTGTTGCGTGCACGTAGTTGGCTAGCGGGTGCATGCGTTGGTAGTTAATTGGTTAGTCGGCCTGGAGTTAGTGGCCGGTAGTGATGGCCATGTGATGTGTGCGTGGGGGTCATGTATGCTTGTCCTCTGCGTCACCTTAAGTATAAAGGCCAGGCGATGAAGTACGAGAGTCTTGGTGCTCTGAAAAGGAAAAACGAGGCTGTGTTCGGCCGGGTGAATGACGCTGGGCGAGCCATGGAGTTGAAAGCCGACTGTAAGCAAGCTGAGTCGTTGTGAACTGGATCATGAGGATCTCACGCTGCTGGAGGCCAACATTGTGGTATCGCCTACTGTTAGAGATTAATCCAAACTACGTATTAGAGTTGGAGGCGTGGCTTGCATGCCAACGTGAGCGTCAAGTACTAGGAGTCCTAGTTTGAATCAGTTTTGGATTGCTAGGTTAGCTAGCTTCAGGTCGGTTTGGCCCCATATATATATGTGGTCATATACGTTGTAAAGAGTACCAAAAAAAGAGAAATAAAGGATCAGGAGCGACACGCCCCTGTTGCTATAATCGAGTCTGGTGCCTTGTGTTCTCGCGTGAGTTTCTAGCCGGCGACTTCGTACGTATACGCGTGTGTTCCGGCCAGAGGGAGTCGGTCCAGGGGCTTGGTACAGCTTCGTATGTGTATGCGCAGCGGAAGACTGGTCTCAAAGGCAACGCTATTCCAACAATTGATATCAGAGCAAGGTTCAAGATAGTTGGGTGAGCACTGTGACTGTGTCAGGCGACGATCAAGAACATGGCTGAAAAAGGAGGAAGTGTGTTTGTCCAATACCCGATGCTGACGAAGAGCAACTACTCGATTTGGGCGATCAAGATGAAGGCGTTGATGCGCGCACAAGGAGTTTGGGATGCGGTGGTGGCCGTCTCCGGCAAGGTGGACGACACGATGGATCAGAAGGCGTTGGCAGCTATCTATCAAAGTATCCCGGATGATGTGTTCGCCTTCATTGCTAAGAAGACGACATCACATGAAGCTTGGGAGGCGATAAAGATGAATAGTCTTGGAGACGATCGCATCAAGGAGGCGAGGTTGCAAACCCTCAAGTCTGAGTTCGAGAGGCTCAAGATGAAGGATACGGAAACAATCGATGACTTTGCTCTCTGGATGACAACCATCGTCAATGGGATACGAGGGCTTGGAGAAAAGTTCGAGGAGACAACTGCCGTTAAGAAAATCCTTCGAGCTGTCCCGCCAAAGTTTCTCCAGATTGCATCTGCCATAGAGCAGTTTGGCGATTTCAAGACGATGACTATGGAGGAAGTCATGGGGAGGTTGAAGGTTCATGAGGAACGATTGCGCAGCTATGTCGAGGATGACCAAGACGGTGAACAACTTTTGTTGACAAGATCGGAGTGGAGAGCAAGAGAGCGTCATCGTGATAATTCCAAGGACAAGTGCTTCAATTGCCAAGACCTAGGACATCATGCTTATGAGTGTCCCGAAAAGAAGAGGGGTAAGAAGAAAAATCTGGCGGATTGCAATCTCATCCAGGATGATGAGGACGATCCGAGATTGTTCTAAAGAAAAAGAAAAAAAAAGAGAAAGAAAAAGAAAAAAAAATAGTCGTTGTGTTTTTTCTGTCATCTTGTCAAAGGAGTCACAGGTTGAAGCGGTGTGCACGGTGTTTCGTGAGTCATGTCCATGTCCTCGTGGAGCGTCCTGGTTGCGGCCAGTGTGAATTCGGTGTGATGCCGAAGGCGGACGGTGGTAGGCGAAGCCATCGTAAAGCGAGGAGGTGTGTGACCGGTGGAGAGTGGATCTACTGCAAGCAAGTACAAGGAGTATGGTGCGGACCGAGTGCAAGGCAGCGTCCAAGCAATGGCGGTGGCACAGCATTGTAGAGCAAGAAGGCGCTGCATGTTTCCAGGCGGGTCATACTCAGCGTACAGACATGACATGTTTAGTCGAGTCGTAGATGTGGTAAGTTTGAATTAGGGAGAGATTGTTAGAGATTAATCCAAACTACGTATTAGAGTTGGAAACGTGGCTTGCATGTCAACGTGAGCGTCAAGTACTAGGAGTCCTAGTTTGAATCAGTTTTGGATTGCTAGGTTAGCTAGCTTCAGGTCGGTTTGGCCCCATATATATATGTGGTCATATACGTTGTAAAGAGTACCAGAAAAAGAAAAATAAAGGATCAGGAGCGACACGCCTCTGTTGCTATAATCGAGTCTGGTGCCTTGTGTTCTCGCGTGAGTTTCTAGCCGGCGACTTCATACGTATACGCGTGTGTTCCGGCCGGAGGGAGTCGATCCAGGGGCTTGGTACAGCTTCGTACGTGTATGCGCAGCGGAAGGCTGGTCTCAAAGGCAACGCTATTCCAACACCTACTGCTGAGGCAAACGAAAATGTGATGGAGGGGCCAGATCCTTGCATTCTTCTATACAAGGAAAAATGGTGCATGCAGCGAAGGCACCACACTGTTCATCGGTGCCTGGGCTTTGTCAAGGGACTAGATCTCAGTCCATGTGTCTCCACCCAACAATGAAACGTCACTGTAGGGTCTTGGATTTATCCAACTGTAATACGTGGCATCACTGTCAATAAGGAACTACCAGGTCATAAGGATCCAAAAATGGTCAGGATGCAAGGCTTACGACCCAACAGTGAATCTTGCCGACTGACGGCTTCGGGACATTTGGCAGTGATGGGGAGGCTAGAAAGGTCTATTATCTAGTATTGTCGATTAGCACATGAAATCTAAATATTATGAATAAATGATCATATGATGTTCCCAACAAATGTTTGAGGGATATTTTTATCTGTGTTGTTGATATAAATGACTTTTTTGTATTCTCCACAATCATTTAAGTGAAATTGAGAGTAATAGGAGCAGTAAGATATATATCTACCAGTGCATTAGTGACTAGTGCGAGTGGCAAGATATCTACAAATAATTACCAACCAGGATATCTATATTACAGGGCGACACAATTCAAGTATAAATAAGAGATACTCACTTTTTCCTTGTATATATATGTACTACCAGAAATATAATGGATCATATAGAACATGTTCTTTTTACTGGTTCTCTGGACGATGTTTCTCACATCACCATCTACCGCCATATATAATGCCCATGTGGAAGCGACCGTCCCAACAACTTGGTGTCACTGGACCTCATGTTAACTGATAGTGAGATCATACTAATAGAAACAATCAACCACTCAGGCGCCGGGAATGGGAGGTCCAGATGTGGATACAAATAACCTTAAGTTTAGCCAAACAATGTATTACATTGCACGGAATTATATGATGTAAATATTCCTATAAGAGTGACTAAAAGTTCAGTGTTGGGAAGTTTAATTTAGTTTTTCTGCATGGGAGGGCATCAAATCGTTACTACCTGATACAGTGATACTAACACCATTGTATGGTTCTGCTTCTAAAATTTGTGTCACATCGACGCCTCAAGCCATATGGGATCTGTCCCATCATTTTATGGTTTGAAGTTACGAATATTATTTACTCTAGCTGGCAGGTTCAGATTTATTTATGGCTCCGAACATCATATTTAGATCATTTTTGCTTTCATCGTCCGAAATCCACGTGACATGTTGGTGGGACAAATCGAATAGGTGTATGCATTGGTGTGCGTGTGCGCGCGCACTCGAGAAAAGTCAAATTTATTTTGATCCACAAGTCCAACAATTTCATTTGTAACGACACAAGTAAGCTAATACTGGTAGGTACTACTAGGAAAACAAAAGTAATGAATGGATTTTAAGCTAACTTGGCACGACAGTCGAGCGGTTTTCAGGGAAAAAAAATCCCTTGGTTGTCCATAGATAGAGAAAAGAAAGGTTATTTTCCCCCTAATTGAGCAATGACTAGCTGCCCTTTTGTAATCTATCCTTATGATTTTTCTTTCTCTCTTCTCCTTTAAATATTCAATATATATTTAACTAGCATAGCAGGGGTGCTAACCCCTCCTGTTTATTAAAAAAAATATGTATTATTACATAAGAGGCGGGGAAGGATAATTTATATTTAAGATAATGACAGGATCGGAGTGCTAGCACTGGCAACAATCTCATATGAGTAGTAGCAATAGCGGTAGCATATGAAGTCATCACAAGCGTCAGAAAAGGTGTTGGGCTTTTAGCTTGGCATACACGATTGCAACCGTAGCTATTGGTGCCAAGGCACGGTCTATGATAATTGCTGCTTAGGTGTGTGTGCAAAGAGTATCCGATGCACGCCGATTGCGTGCATGCAGGGTATTGAACATACTACCACACCCATGCAAGAACGTGATTATAATTAGCCGATAGATTAATCGAAACAGCCAATTTAACGCCAAAACGACTTAAGCTGCTAGAAGAGATATAGACAATTCACTTATACTTCATACATGTGCACATACATACCGGCGGCTACGATGACAATTAGGAACACGATCACACAGAGATTCTTTTCTGAAGGCGTCATTGGTTCTTTTCTTGGAAAGTTTTTGAACGCTGAAGAAAAGAATGAGCGAGCAGTTTGATGGACGATTAAGTGAGAAGTCCGATAATATATACATCACATGCCTACTGTGTTCCAGCATAAAATAAAAGCATAAGCATAGAATTCTCCGATCTCTCGATTGGATTAGCGTTTCGGCTCGTTTCTGGCCGGTTTAGGATAGAGACCTCCTCCTGTCGTTTTCATTTCAGGCAAGAACCAAGAGGTCATCGGTAATTTACACCTGTAAAATAAATACAGGTGTAAAAATTTACACCCATTCCAAACAGGGTCCTAGTTTTTTCCGACGGAAGCACTAAGAGTCCGTAAACATGTTTGTATTTAGTGTTTTATTACAACCAAAGTCTCACATCAACCACGTTATATATTGTCAGCATTTGATGACTATGTCCTCCATTGGACGTGGACTGAATGACAGGCTAACATAACTTACTAAGTAAACATGACACCAAGTTGCATTGGTACTAACCTACCTCGCTTGTCCACTAATACACTCGTTTCCACTGCATGAATGTCCAATCACACTGTTGCGTTAGAAAAACATATTGCTGTATGTATGTGTTTCAATTTCAGTTTCTTATCCACCATCAAAGCAAGGCTAATACTATAGCCTACTGCTACTTGTATGGATCTTTGCAACCGAGCTCTCAACCTACTCATATAGTAGTTAAGTCTTCACTATCAATACATGACCCACTTTCTTCTCTCACGGAGTTTCCTATTTCTTGTGTGTAAGACCCTGTTTGGATGAGCTTGGACAAATTATTAGCTGACCAGTGATTAGCTGACTATTACGCCCTTTCTTACATGGGTCGAGTATTTGGTGAGCACGCCTACCATGCAGCATGGGTGATAAGTACTCCCTCCGTCTCTCTTTACTCCACGCATAAAATTTGGTCAAAGTCAAACTACACAAAGTTTGACCAAATTTATAACAAATATGAAAATCAACAATACTAAAACTATATATTATGAAAATACATTTCATGACGCATCTGATAATACTGATTTCATATTGTGAAATGTTGATATTTTTTAATATAAAGTTAGTCAAACTTTACAAGGCTGACTTTGACCAAACTTTATTGAGTTAAAAGCATGTAAGGTACCTCAACTTGCACAGAATGTGACGATTTAGTCCCAAACTTGCAAAACTGCACTCCACCATACCCCAACTTGCGCTGGACGTGACGATTTGGTCATGGGCCTATCACAGCGCAACACTTGGCAGCCATGTGGCTGGACTGGTCATCGGGGCTCTTTTGCAGATACGCCGCTGCCTTTTCATTTTATTGCAGGCTGTAGATAGGAAGAACCAGTGAAATAAAAATGACAAAAAACGGAATGCTTTATATCTAATGTGTAAAAATCACTGATCTGTTAAAAGCGAACGCGGCATGCTCTCCCCAGTCACCATCGTTCTCATCGCCATCTTGCTCTACATTTGCACTCCATGGTTTAGTACTTTAGTTTGCTCTGGAATGGAGCATACACTTGTACATCCAGTATTCATTTGCTGCATTTTTTCCCAACAGATTTATTAGGAATCATTACATGGTGTACGAATCTCATGGTCAATGTAGTGCTACATGTTGTATGCTCCTCTACTTTGTTGTTGCAAATTTTACGTGGCTGCTATGCGCTTCTAGTAAGAATCGTTTTTACCTACGCATCAAAACCACAATGATTTTTCGTCAAGTGTGCTATTTTAACCTTCAACAAGGACCGGCCGTAGTCAAATTCGATTCAACTTAAATTGGAGAAACAGACAGCCACTAGCCACATTTATGCAAAACAAGTTACATGTCTGTCGGTGGGACCGGTCTCATGAACGTGGTCATGTAAGGTTGGTCCGGGCCGCTTCATCCAACAATACCGCCGAATCAAAATAAGATGTTGGTGGTAAGCAGTATGACGATTATCGCCCACAACTCTTTGTCTTCTACTTGTGCATATCATCCACGCATAGATCTGGGTCGGATGCCACTGTTGGGTAACGTAGCATGCAATTTCAAAACATTTCCTACGATCATGCAAGATCTATCTAGGATATGCATAGCAGCGAGAGGGGGAGAGTGTGTCCACGTACCCTCGTAGACCGAAAGCAGAAGCGTTAGGTTAACGCGGTTGGTGTAGTCGAACGTCTTCAGGATCCAACAGATCTAGTACCGAACGTACGTCACCTCCGAGTTCAGCACACGTTCAGCTCGAACTCTTCATCCATCAGAGGGTCGAGGGAGAGATTCGTTAGCACAACGTCCTGGTGACGGTGATGGTGATGTGATCCGCCCAAGGCTTCGCCTAAGCACTACGACGCTATGACCGGAGGAGTAAACTGTGGAGGGAGACACCGCACACGGCTAAAAGAAGAATTGATGTGTCTCCAAAGGGTGCCCTGCCCACATATATAAAGGAGGGAGGGGGAGGAGGCTGGTCCTAGGGGCGTGCCATAAGGAGGGAGTCCCACTAGGACTCCTAGTCCTAGTAGGATTCCCCCCCCCCTCTTTTCCTTCTCGTGGAGGGAAGGAGGGGGAGTAGGAGAAGGAAAGGGGGGTGGTGCCCCCTTCCCTAAACCAATTCGGCCTCCTCCCTTGTGGGGGGCGCACCAGCCCCTTGTGGGCTGGTTAGCCTCCCTCCTATGGCACATATGGCCCATATCTTTTCCCGGGGATTCCGGTAACCCCTCCTGTACTCCGGTATGTACCCGATACACTCTGGAACCCTTCTGGTGTCCGAATACTACCTTCCAATATATCAATATTTACCTCTTGACCATTTCGAGACTTCTCGTCATGTCCATGATCTCATCCGGGACTCCGAACAAATTTCGGTCACCAAAACACATAACTCATAATACAAATCGTCATCGAACGTTAAGCGTGCGGACCCTACCGGTTTGAGAACTATGCATACATGACCGAGACACATCTCCGGTCTATAACCAACAACGGAACCTGGTTCCTACATATTCTACGAAGATCTTTACCGGTCAAACCGCAATAACAACATACATTATTCCCTTTTGTCATGGTATGTTACTTGCCTAAGATTCGATTGTCGGTATCATCATACCTAGTTCAATCTCGTTACTAGCAAGTCTCTTTACTTTTTCCGTAATGCATCATCCTGTAACTAACTCATTAGTCACATTGTTTGCAAGGCTTATAGTGATGTGCATTACCGAGAGGGCCAGAGATACCTCTCCGATACTCGGAGTGATAAATCCTAATCTTGATCTATGACAACCCAACAAACACATTTGGAGACACCTGTAGAGCATCTTTATAATCACTCAGTTACATTGTGACGTTTGATAGCACACAAGGTGTTCCTCCGGTATTCGGGAGTTGCATAATCTCATAGTCAGAGGAATATGTATAAGTCATGAAGAAAGCAATAGCAATAAAACTTAACGATCATTATGCTAAGCTAACGGATGGGTCTTGTCCATCACATCATTCTCTAATGATGTCATCCTGTTCATCAAATGACAACACATGTCTATGGTTAGGAAAAATCATCTTTGATTAACGAGCTAGTCTGGTAGAGGCTTACTAGGGACACGATGTTTTGTCTATGTATCCACACATGTATCAAGTTTCTGATTAATACAATTCTAGCATGAATAAATAAAAATTTATCATGATATAAGGAAATATAAAATAACAACTTTCTAATTGCCTCTAGGGCATATTTCGTTCAGTCTCCCACTTGCACTAGAGTCAATAATCGACGATCAAAATTTATTCCCGCTGGGATTCAATCTAGCGACGCTGCTGGCTGCGCAAGCCACTACACCATTCACTTTCGAAAGTCCAGTGGTCACAACGACACTTTCGTGTGTTTTGTGTAGGAACACGTTCGTGTGTTTTAAATGGGCTGCACTAAGAGCAGCCAATGTTGCACATGTTAGTTCTTTTTTAAATTTACACAAAATTTGTAAATTAAAATCAAAGTAATAAAATTAATTTCAGATATTTATTTGTTGTAAATTTTATATGTAAAAATAAAATAACATATTTAATAAATGTTCATGTAATGTTTTACAAAAACTAACTTATTTATATGTGCATTATATTTTAACATTCAGTAAATAAATAATATCAATTATTTACTAAATGTAAAAAACTATACCTTATGGCTTTTATTTAAATTATACAAAATTGTGAATACAAACATTTTTATTAATATTCACTTGTGATAACTTTCACTTGTGGCATATAATCATAATTTCTATATACTTGAAATAAAGTCAGATGTTGATATTTATTTAGAAAAATCTACATTTGTATAATTATGAATATTTTGGAATTTTACAAAAAATTCTTACACAACAAACTTATGAATTATAAAAATATGCATATAATTATTCAAACATTTCTATAACAATAATAATTATATAATTTAGAAAATATTTGTATTATTATAAATTATACAATAGTTTTATGATCATAAATACTATATTTATATGATTTTTAAAAATAATGCGTCAGTACATTTTAAAATTATTTGAACATGTGGGGCCCACTAATCGTGGAAACATATATAATGAAAGCCATCTGTTGGAAGTGGGTCCCATGTAGTGTGTGCATGCTAATCAAAAGATGGTGCTACGTCCATAAATGAGATTATCACTGTATTTGCATGCTCGTGCCAAGTTCTAAAAGCAGTTCGACGTATTTTTTCAGTTCAGACACTAAAGTGAACATCAATGACAAGTTTAAGCATCACTAGTGATTTTACCTCTGAATTATATTTACTCGAATCCCAGTAAGAGATATACTACCTCCGTATTGGTTTACCAATCCCCTAGTATTTTCGGTCATATTTTGACCATGACTTCAACTAATAAACTAAATTTATACATAGCAAAATATATATCATTGGAAACTACATTCTAATGCGAGTTCAACGGTATAATTTTTTATGACATGCATTATCATTTTGCTAGTTGAATAAATGGTTAAGTTTTTGTCTAAAATACGATGGAGACTAAAAAATGAGGATGGATGTAGTACTTTCCATCATGTTATCTGCAACATTGCATATAAGGTTTCAGACTTTCAGTTAGCAGTAATAGCCCATGAAAGATCGATGGCAATCAGGGAAGCACGAAGCAGCGGAGCTGATCGAAGCACGACATTCGAATAGAGTAGAACGCTACCATGATACACTTTCGAGACTGTCCTGTAGTCCTATACCAAATATTCCTATTATTGTAGACTTGGAACATGTCCTCCGGGTCTAGGGTGACCGATGCTGACGAAAATGCTGCACATTACACAGCCCCGGTGTGTTGCCACGAGTATTGTATTCTTTGATAGTAGATTTCGCCCGTGGAAATTCCAAAATTTTGCATGCTTTAGTTGTAGTCAGGTATAATGATTGACTTCATGTTCGTTTGGAATGAAGCTATGGCGACGAAGAAATAACAATTGCATAGCACCTGTATGTTGCCACGGGTATGATATTGTTTGGCAGATTTCACGAGTGGAAATGCTAACTTTTGCCAACTTTGGTTGTAGCCAGTTATGATCGACTTCATGTTTGTTGCGTCAATGTACATACTTTGCTCACACACAAATAGCGTTACATGTTTGTTGTGTCAATGTACAGTTTAATCACACAACTATCTTTACTTCAGTACACATTTACCCATTGTTCGGGTACGTGACATGTTTGTTCATATTTGTTGCGGCTCACTTCCTGAATAGTTTATGAGAAACGAAGAAGACGAGCGAGAAAGCAGCGACGGCGATGCCGACCACCTCCTTGTTGTTCCTTGCCTTCTCCACCATGATGTCCGCCCACTTCATGCCCGTCAGCTGCTCCAGCCCCCCCGCCACACGCTCTTTCCAGCCGCTGCACGCGGACGCGGATTTTTAGAGCACGGGCTCCTGGACACATCCTATCATCACCATCTAGTGTTGCTTTGAGATCCGTGCTACACAACTAACTTACTACATAAAAACTTTTTCTTTTTTGTTTCTTCAAAGCAAAACAACAAATGAACTTGAAACTTTCTAGGACAACAAAACATTCTTACAACAATGTGGGATAAAATTTTCATATTTTTTTGTCCAAGGAAAATATAGAAAATGAGATTTTTTTTAATTAAAAAATTCTTATTTTTAGTATTTGTGATGCACGAAAAAATCTGAAAGTTTTTTCCGACATTTTAGTAAGAATGTTTTGTTGTGCTGAAAAGTTTGAAGTTTATATGTTAAACTATATGAAAGAAACAAAAAAGAGAAAAGTAGTTGCACGAATCGCGATGCAGAATTGGATGGCTAAATAAGGGAATGTCCATGAGCCTAAGCTCGACAGGATATTTTCCCACTGCACGCCGTGGCCTTCTTCTCCAGCACCGCTTTGGCTTCCATGGCAGCGGCCGCAACCTTGGCTTTCTCTTCCTCGCTGCGCCGTCTCACACCCGCTGCCAGGCTCTCCTGGCCAACCACCGCTTTGTCCTTCTCGCCAATGGCAACCTCCGGCTCCGGCGCCGGCTTCTCGGGTGCCGCCGGAGCTGCCGCCTGGGGAGCCTCAGGCTTCACTTCTTGCTCCTTCTTCGCCTCTGGTTCTGGTGCTAGCTTTTCCTGCTCCTCCTTGTGTCTGCTGGCTTCCTCCGGTTGCTTCTGCTGTTCAGCATTCTTCGTGGCCTCGTCCATGGCCTTCTTGGACGCGTCCTCTGTTAGCACAGTCCCGATGCCAAGTACTTTCGAGCGATGATGATACGACCGACGACGAACGACGATGACGAACGAAGCTTGCTGACAGACTCGATGAAGTGCTTTACGCCGAGATGCATCATTGTAAGCTAGCAACACCACGTACTAGCCGAGATGCACCATTGTAAGCTAGCAACACCACGTACTAGCTTGATCGATTCCTTTGATCAACTAGTATCTAACGTACACACACAACGGCCAGCCGGCCGGAACAACACGAACGCACGCGAGACTGATGTATTGTCACAGGCTCGTATCGAGCCTGTCTGAATTGTATTACTTCACAACTCACGGTACAAGTTACACGGCTGTTTGCACACATATAAATAGTAGTACCAGGCTGCTAGCTACGAGAGGAAAACTACTCGGAAGCTAATTCCAATACTACTCGGAGACAAGCTCTAGCACTACACGGATACATGTATGCACACCAACCTGGACACGTATCATCATGGGAGGCTTTTGTCGTGTTTAATTCCAACATTCACCCCCTAAACATGACGTCGTCACGTCACTGCATCGGCTTCGATTCTTCTTAGCATCTTCAGGATCTTCTCTCGATCCAAAGCTTTAGTCAGGATGTCCGCCAGCTGATCATCAGTGCAACCGTAGTTGACCTCTGTCTTATCTTCTTTCATGCAGTCCTTTATATAATGATATATTGTATTAATGTGCTTGCTCCTATCACGCCGCACTGGATCCTCGCGTAGAAACGTTGTAGACTCACTGTCAACATTGTGCACTACTTGTTCCAGATCTCGATTCATGAGATCATCGTGTAGCCATCCTAGCCACACACCTTAACACACTGCTTCATTTGAAGTCGATGTCACCACTTTCTGCTTTCGTGATAGCCAGTTTACCATGCTTTCACCAAGAAAATATGCCACGTCCGAGGTACTCTTACGGTCGTCGACAATTCCTTCCTTGTCACTACCACCGTAGCCGAGTAGTTTCACCATCTGCTTCTTGCTCAGCTCAAGACGAGGTTCCATTGAAGCGACAATGTGATTGTAATCTTTCATTTCCACGGCTTTTAAGTACCTTTCTTGAGTATGCCTTCCAGCATAGTATGATCCCCTCCATCTTTTGATGTAACTCTATCCCGGGGTAGTAGCTCAAAAGACTTAGATCATCCATCTTGAAAAGCTCTTTCATCCGAAGTTTGAACTTTGCAATCACCTCTTCATCTGCTCCAGTAATTAATAGGTCGTCGACGTAGATGCCAACTAGTAGACGGTCCCTTCCTTCACCTCTGTTGTACATTGCATGCTCTAGTGGGGCTTTCTCAAATCCAAGAGAAATCAATGTCCGGTCAAGTTTGTTGTTCCACTCCCGAGGTCCTTGCCATAGCCCATACAAGATTTTGTGTGACTTCTGTACCTTGTGCTCTTCTCCCTCTTTGATGAAATCCGATGGTTGATTCACATACGCATCTCCATCTATCTCGTCATTCAAAAAACGTGGAATTTACATCCATGTGATGTACTTTCCATGATTCCTGAGCCACGAGAGCGATGAGTAATCTCACCGACTCCATCTTTGCAATTGGAACGAACACTTCTTCGAAGTCCACACCTTTCTCTTGCATATACTCTTTGGCTACAAACCTCTCTTTGTGCTTCATCCATCCTTCAACATATTTCTTGACCATAAATTCCCACTTGAGCTCCATAGCCTTTTCATTGTTGGAACGATCCACAAGCTCCCACGAATTATTGTCATGGATCGACCCCAACTCTTCTTTCATTGCATGACGCCAACACTCCTTCGTCTTTGCATCCATAAATTCCGCCGATTCCTCGATGCTTGCTAGACACTGTCGCCCACTCCTTTTCAACTTGACCGGGTCTATCGTCCGAAGAGTATTCTCTGGATGTGGGTGTAACACCGGTTGTAGCAGAACGGGTGTAGGTGTTGGTGCCTGTTTCTTCATTGCTTTCGGAGGCGACATAGGTGCCGAAGTGATGTCATCTTGTACGTACAATTCTGCTACAACTACGAGCCACAACCGATGCTCGCTTCTAGGCTGACAGGTAGAGTACTGGACATACTTGCTGACTGGCCACCAAGTAATGCTACTGCACCCCCCGCGCATGAGATTGGCGCTGCATCATTTACACCTAGTAAACTTCCAGGTGCCACTACGTATGAACCATGATACACTTCCCAAGTGGGTGTTTTCCTTCCTCTGGATGTTGCCCATGTTCTGGTGAAGGAAATATGCCCTACATGCAATAATAAAGTTGTTATTTATATTTCCTTATATCATGATAAATGTTTATTATTCATGCTAGAATTGTATTAACCGGAAACTTAGTATATGTGTGAATACATAGACAAACAGAATGTCACTAGTATGCCTCTACTTGACTAGCTCCTTGAATCAATGATGGTTATGTTTCCTAACCATAGACATGAGTTGTCATTTGATTAACGAGATCACAACATTAGAGAATGATGTGATTGACTTGACCCAACCGTTAGCTTAGCATAATGATCGTTTAGTTTGTTGCTATTGCTTTCTCCATAACTTATACATGTTCCTATGACTATAAGATCATGCAACTCCCGAATGTCGGAGGAACACTTTGTGTGCTACCAAACGTCACAACGTAACTGGGTGACTATAAAGGTGCTCTATAGGTGTCTCCAATGATGTTTGTTGAGTTGGCATAGATCAAGATTATGATTTGTCACTCCGATTGTCGGAGAGGTATCTCTGGGGCCACTCGGTAATGCACATCACTATAAGCCTTGCAAGAAATATGACTAATGAGTTAGTTACGGGATGTTGCATTACGGAACGAGTAAAGAGACTTTCCTGTAACGAGATTGAACTAGATATTGAGATACCGACGATCGAATCTCGGGCAAGTAACACACCGATGACAAAGGGAACAACGTATATTATTATGCCGTTTGACCGCTAAAGATCTTCATAGAATATGTAGGAACCAATATGAGCATCCAGGTTCCGCTATTGGTGATTGACCGGAGATGAGTCTCGGTCATGTCTACATAGTTCTCGAACCCATAGGGTCCGCACGCTTAACGTTCTGTGACGATTTGTATTATGAGTTATGTTATTTAATGACCTAAGTATGTTCGGAGTCCCGGATGAGATCGGGGACATGACGAGTAGTCTCGAAATGGTCGAGACGTAAAGATCGATATATTGGAAGGCTATATTCGGACATCGGAAAGGTTCTGAGTGGTTCGGGTATTTTTTGAAGTACCGGAGAGTTACGGGAATTCGTATTGGGCCTTAATGGGCCATACGGGAAAGGAGAGAAAGGCCTCAAGGGTGCCCGCGCCACTTCCCCATGGACTGGTCTGAACTGGACTAGGGAAAGGGGGCGCCCCCTTCCTTCCTTCTCCTTGTCCCTTCCCTTTTTCCCTATTCCATGTAGGAGGTGGAATCCTACTAGGACTAGGGAGTCCTGGTAGGACTCCACACTTTGGGCGCGCCCCTATGAGGGCCGGCCTCCTCCACCTTCCATCCTTTATATACGTGGCCAGGAGGCACCCATAGAAACAAGTTGATCATTAATCTCTTAGCCGTGTGCGGTGCCCCGCTCCATCATAATCCACCTCGGTCATATAGTAGCGAAGTTTAGGCGAAGCCCCGTTCCGGTAACATCATCATCCCCGTCATTACGCCGCCGTGATGACGAAGCTCTCCCTCGACACTTTGCTGGATCGTGAGTTCATGAGACGTCACTGAGCCGAACTTGTGCAGATCGTGGAGGTGTCGTACCTTCGGTGCTAGGATTGGTCGATCGTGAAGACGTACGGCTACATCAACCGCGTTGTCATAACGCTTCTGCTTACGGTCTACGAGGGTACATGGACAACACTTTTCCCTCTCGTTGCTATGCATCACCATGATCTTGCGTGTGCGTAGGAAAATTTTGAAATTACTGCGTTCCCCAACAGTGGCATCCGAGCCAGGTTTATGCGTAGATGTTATATGCACGAGTAGAACACAAAGGAGTTGTGGGCGTGGGTATATACATATTTATTGCCGTCACTAGTTCTTTCTTGATTCAGCGTTATTTTGGGATGAAGCGGCCTAGACCGACATTACGCGTACGCTTACGCGAGACTGGTTCTCCCGACGTGCTTCGCACACAGGTGGTTGATGGGTGTCAGTTTCTTCAACTTTAGTTGAATCGGATTCAATGAACAGGTTTCTTTTTGAAGATCAAAAAGCAATCACTATACCGCGTTATGGTTTTTTTGATGCGTAGGTAAGAACGGTTCTTGCTCAGCCCGTAGCAGCCACGTAAAACTTGCAACAACAAAGTAGAGGACGTCTAACTTGTTTTTGCAGGGCATGTTGTGATGTGATATGGTCAAGACATGATGCTAAATTTTATTGTATGAGATGATCGTGTTTTGTAACATAGTTATCGGCAACTGGCAGGAGCCATATGGTTGTCGCTTTATTGTATGAAAGGCAATCACCATGTAATTGCTTTACTTTATTACTAAGTGGTAGCGATAGTCGTAGAAGCAATAGTTGGCGAGACGACAACGATGCTTCAATGGAGATAAATGTGTCAAGCCGGTGACGATGGTGATCATGATGGTGCTTTGGAGATGGAGATCAAAGGCACAAGATGATGATGGCCATATCATATCACTTATATGGATTGCATGTGATGTTTATCCTTTATGCATCCTATTTTGCTTAGTTCGGCGGTAGCATTATAAGATGATCTCTCACTAAATTTCAAGGTATAAGTGTTCTCCCTGAGTATGCACAATTGCGACAGTTCGTCGTGCTGAGACACCACGTGATGATCGGGTGTGATAAGCTCTACGTTCACATACAACGGGTGCAAGCCAGTTTTGCACACACGGAATACTCGGGTTAAACTTGACGAGCCTAGCATATGCAGATATGGCCTCGGAACACTGGAGACCAAAAGGTTGAGCGTGAATCATATAGTAGATATGATCAACATAGTGATGTTCACCATTGAAAACTACTCCATCTCACGTGATGATCGGACATGGTTTAGTTGATTTGGATCACGTGATCATTTAGATGACTAGAGGGATGTCTATCTAAGTGGGAGTTCTTGAGTAATATGATTAATTAAACTTTAATTTATCATGAACTTAGTCCTGATAGTATTTGCATAACTATGTTGTAGATCAATAGTTTGCAATGTAGCTCCCCGTTTATTTTTGATATGTTCCTAGAGAAAAACTATGTTGAAAGATGATAGAAGCAATGATGCGGACTAGGTCCGTGATCTGAGGATTATCCTCATTGCTATAAGAAGAATTATGTCCTTGATGCACCGCAAGGTGACGGACCTATTGCAGGAGCAGATACAGACATTATGAACGTTTGGTAAAGCTCGGTATGATGACTACTTGATAGTTCAGTGCACCATGCTTTACGGCTTAGAACCAGAACTTCAAAAACGTTTTGAACGCCACAGAGCATATAAGATGTTCTAAGAGTTGAAATTGGTATTTCATACTCATGCCCATGTCGAGAGGTAGAAGACCTCTGACAGTACTTTGCCTACAAGATGGAAGAGAATAGCTCAACTAGTGAGCATGTGCTCATATTGTCTAGGTACTACAGTTGCTTGAATCAACTGGGAGTTCATCTTCCAGATAAGATAGTAATTGACAAAGTTTTCTAGTCACTATCACCAAGTTATTAGAACTTAGTGATGAACTATAATATGCAAGGGATAACAAAAGTAATTCCCAAGCTCTTCGTGATGCTGAAATCGGCGAATGTAGAAATCAAGAAATAGCATCAAGTGTTGATGGTTAACAAGACCACTAGTTTCAAGAAAAGGGCAAAGGGAAAGAAAGAGGAACTTCAAAGAAGAATAGAAAGCAATTTGCTGCTCCCATGAAGAATCTCAAAGCTACACCCAAGCCTGGAACTGAGTGCTTCCACTGCAAAGGAAATGGTCACTGGAAGTGGAACTGCCCTAGATACTTGGTGGATAAGAAGGATGGCATACTGAACAAAGGTATATTGGATATACATGTTATTGATCTGTACTTTACTAGTGTTTATAGCAACCCCTCGTTATTTTATACTGGTTCAGTTGCTAAGAGTAGTAACTCGAAACGAGAGTTACAAAATAAACAGAGACTAGTTAAGGGCGAGGTGATGATGTGAGTTGGAAGTGATTCCAAGGTTGATAAGATCACCATTGCACACTCCCTTTACCTTTGGGATTAGTGTTGAACCTAAAATAAATGTTATTTGGTGTTTGCGTAGAGCATAATATGATTGGATCATATTTATTGCAATACGGTTATTTATTTAAGTCAAGGATAATTGTTATTCTGTTTACATGAATAAAAGCTTCTGAGGTCATACTCCCAAGGTGAATGGTTTATTGAATCTCGATCGTAGTAATACACATATTCATAATATTGAAGCCAAAAGATGAAAAGTTAATAATGATAGTGCAACTTATATGTGGCACTGCCGTTTAGGTCATATTGGTGTAAAGCGCCTGAATGAACTCCATGCTGATGGGCTTTTGGAATCACTTGATTATGAATTATATGATGCTTGCGTACCATGCCTCATGGGCAAGATGACTAAAACTTATTGGGAATATCTCCGGAACAATGGAGCAATCACCCGACTTATTGGGAATAATACATATTGATGTATGCAATCCGATGAGTGTTGAGGCTCGCGGCGGGTATCGTTATTTTCTGATCTTCACAGATGATTTGAGCAGATATGGGTATATCTACTTGATGAAACATAAGTCTGAAACATTTGAAAAGTTCAAAGAATTTCAGAGTGAAGTGGAAAATCATCGTAACAAGAAAATAAAGTTTCTATGATCTGATCATGGAAATGAATATTTGAGTTACGAGTTTGGTTTTCAACTAAAACAATGTGGAATAGTTTCACAAATTCATGCCACCTGGAACACCATAGCATAATGGTGTGTCCGAACATCATAGACGTACTTTATTGGTTATAGTGCAATCTATGATTTCACTTACTGATTTGCCACTATCATTTTGGGGTTATGCATTAGAGAAAGCTACATTCACGTTAAATAGGGCACCGTCTAATCCATTGAGATGACACCATATGAACTATGGTTTGGCTAGAAACCTAGGATGTCGTTTCTTAAAGTTTGGGGTTGTGATGCTTATGTGAAAAAGTTTTAGCCTGGTAAGCTCAAACCCAAATCGGAAAAATGCATCTTCATAGGATACCCAAAAGAAACTGTTGGGTACACCATCTATCACAGATCTGAAAGGCAAGATCTTTGTTGCTAAGAGTGGATCCTTTCTAGAGAAGAAGTTTCTCTCGAAAGAAGTGAGTGGGAGGAATGTAGAACTTTATGAGGTAATTGTACCTTCTCCCGAATTCGAAAGTAGTTCATCATAAAAATCAGTTCTAGTGATTTCTACACCAATTAATGAGGAAGCTAATGATGATGATTATGAAACTTGAGATCAAGATACTACCGAACCTCGTAGGACAACCAGAGTATGGTCCTCACCAGAGTGGTACGGTAATCCTTTCTGGAAGTCATGTTACTTGACCATGATGAAGCTACGAAATATGAGGAAGCGATGATGAGCCCAGATTCCGTGAAATGGCTTAAGGCCACGAAATCTGAGATGAGATCCATGTATAAATAATAACGTATGGACTTTGGTTGACTTGCCTGATGATCGGCAGGCCATAGAGAATAAATGGATCTTCAAGAAGAAGACTGACGCTGACGGTAATGTTACTGTCTACAAAGCTCGACTTGTTGCAAAAGGTTTTCGACAAGTTCAAGGAGTTGACTACAATGAGACCTTCTCACCCGTAGCGATGCTTAAGTCCGTCCGAATCATGTTAGCAATTGCCGCATTTTATGATTATGAAATTTGGCAAATGGATGTCAAAACTGCATTCCTTAATGGATATCTTAAAAAGGAGTTGTATATGACGCAACCATAAGGTTTTGTCGAGCCAAAAAGGTGCTAACAAAGTGTGCAAGTTCCAGCGATCCATCTATGGACTGGTGCAAGCATCTCGGAGTTGGAATATATACTTTGATAAAGTGGTCAAAGCATATGGTTTTATACAGACTTGCGGTGAAGCCTGTATTTACAAGAAAGTGAGTGGTAGCACTACAACATTTCTGATAAGTATATGTGAATGACATATTGTTGTTCAGAAATAATGTAGAATTTTCTGGAAAGCATAAAGGAGTGTTTGAAAAGAGTTCTTCAAAGAAAGACCTCGATGAAACTACTTACATGTTGAGCATCAAGATCTATAGAGATAGATCAAGACACTTGATATATTTTCAATGAGTACATACCTTGACAAGATTTTGAAGTAGTTCGAAATGGAAAAGTCAAAGAAGGAGTTCTTGCCTGTGTTGCAAGGTGTGAAGTTGAGTAAAGACTCAAAACTCGACCATGGCAGAAAATAGAAAGAGAATGAAAAGTCATTCCCTATGCCTTAGTCATAGGTTCTATAAAGTATGTTATGCTGTGTACCAGACCTATTGTGTACCTCACAATAAGTTTGGCAAGAGGGTACAATAGTGATCCAAGAGTGGATCACTGGACAGCGGTCAAAAATATCCTTAGTGGAATAAGGAAATGTTTCTCGGTTATAAAGGTGACAAAGAGTTTGTCGTAAATAA
The DNA here is from genome assembly GCF_002162155.2 of Triticum dicoccoides. Taxonomy (NCBI): domain Eukaryota; kingdom Viridiplantae; phylum Streptophyta; class Magnoliopsida; order Poales; family Poaceae; genus Triticum; species Triticum dicoccoides. The sequence continues at coordinate 686,294,402 of NC_041392.1, read as the reverse complement.
TTACGTCGATGCAAGCTTTGACATCGATCTGGATGAATCTAAGTCTCGATCTAGATACATATCGAAAGTGGGAGCAATTAGCTAGAGTAGCTCTGTGCAAATCATTTAGAAAAGTTGCAAAATACATAGGGCTCCGAATGTGGTAGATCCGTTGACTAAATTTCTCTCACAAGAAAAACATGATCACTCTTTGGATGTTAATCACATGACAATGTGAACTAGATTATTGACTCTAGTGCAAGTGGGAGACTGAAGGAAATATGCCCTAGAGGCAATAATAAAGATGTTATTTATATTTCCTTATATCATGATAAATGTTTATTATTCATGCTAGAATTGTATTAACCGGAAACTTAGTACATGTGTGAATACATAGACAAACAGAATGTCACTAGTATGCCTCTACTTGACTAGCTCCTTGAATCAATGATGGTTATGTTTCCTAACCATAGACATGAGTTGTCATTTGATTAACGAGATCACATCATTAGAGAATGATGTGATTGACTTGACCCAACCGTTAGCTTAGCACGATGCTCATTTAGTTTGTTGCTATTGCTTTCTCCATAACTTATACATGTTCCTATGACTATGAGATCATGCAACTCCCAAATGCCGGAGGAACACTTTGTGTGCTACTGATAACCCACAAGTATAGGGGATCGCAATAGTTTTCGATAAGTAAGAGTGTCGAACCCAACGAGAAGCTAAAGGCAGAACAAATGTTCCCTCAAGTTCTATCGACCACCGATACAACTCTACGCACGCTTGATGTTCGCTTTACCTAGAACAAGTTGAAACTAGAAGTACTTTGTAGGTGTTTTTGGATAGGTTTGCAAGATAATAAAGATTACATAAATAATAAGTAGGGGCTGTTTAGGTAAAGACACAACTAAATTAGTTTTAATAAAGATATTTTTTTACGAGAAAGTTATTTGTCTCTAGGCAACCGATAACTAGACCGGTAATCATTATTGCAATTTTATATGAGGAAGAGGCATAAACTAACATACTTTCTCCACCTGGATCATATGCACTTATGATTGGAACTCTAGCAAGCATCCGCAACTACTAAAGATCATTAAGGTAAAACCCAACCATAGCATTAAAGCATCAAGTCCTCTTGATCCCATACGCAACAACCCCCTTACTCATTGGTTATGTCATCTTCAAATACCTATGGATACTAACTAGTTGTTGCTGGGCGATTTCAACTTCGTCAGATCTTTGGACAACAGGAATTTACCTGGCGGTGACGTAAATGATATCTTTCTGTTCAATGAGATTATTGGACATCTTGGTTTATTGGAATTGCCGTTGAAGGGTAGGACCTATACCTGGTCAAATATGCAGCAACAACCTCTCCTTGAACAGTTGGACTGGTTTTTCACATCTAGTTCTTGGATCTCTTTATACCCTAACACAGTCGTGCACCCCCTTGCTCGCATGGGTTCTGATCATATCCCATGCTTGGTATCGATTGACACCACCATTCCTAGAGCAAAATTTTTTTGGTTCGAAAATTACTGGGTGGACTTACCTGGATTTATGGACTGTGTCACGGCCTCATGGCATTGTCCTTTAGCTTGTGTGGGCTCGGCAGATGTGGTTATTTCAAATAAATTCAAGTGTCTTAGGAGTGATTTGAAGAGATGGCATATTAATCTTGCTTCCATAAAGAAAGTTATTCTTAACTGCTCTAAAGTGATTCTCTGTCTGGATACTCTAGAGGAATGGAGGCCTCTCACAGTCCCAGAGTTTAATTTTAGGAAGATAGTTAAGCTCCATCATGAGGATTTGCTTCGGTTATAGTATATTTACTGGAAGCAGCGCTGTACTATTCGCTACATCAAAGTTGGGGAGGAAAATTCAAAAAATTTCCATGCTATGGCATCTGAGAGGATGCGGAAAAACAGCATTGCTAGTCTGGTATCTGATGATGGTGTTACTATTCATGATCATGACCAAATGGTGGGAGTTCTTTGGCACTCTTTCAAATCAAGGATGGGTCAGTCCAGGGGGATCCGCATGGGCTTCTGTTTGGATGGCCTTATCCAGCCCATAGATGGTTTGCATGATCTGTCGAGGCCCTTTTCACAAGCTGAAATTGATAAGGTACTGAAGGAAATGCCTACGGACAAGGCCCCTGGGCCTTTTGGGTTCAATGGGCTTTTTGTTAAGAAATGGTGGCCTGTTATTCAGAAGGATTTTTTGCATCTGATCGAGCAATTTGCAGCTGGCTCCCTGAGCTTGGCGGGCATTAATGGCTCCCCGATAACTCTTATACCTAAAATGATTGCTCCCCAAGTTCCAGGAGATTTTAGGCCTATCTCCTTGACCAACACATGTATCAAGTTCTTAACTAAGTTGCTTGCTAATAGGCTATAGTTGGTGATCCTTAAGTGTATTCACAAAAACCAGTATGGATTTCTGAAGTCGAGGTCCATTCAAGACTGTCTGGCGTGGGCCTTTGAGTACATCCACCAATGCAAGCAATACCGGAGACCTATTTTGATTTTGAAGCTGGATTTTGCTAAGGCTTTTGATACGATCGAGCATGAAGCAATTCTGTTAATCCTGCAGCAGAAGGGTTTTGATGTCAAATGGCTCGCCTGGGTTAAGGAAATCTTATCTTCTGGTTCTTCTTCGGTTTTGTTAAATGGAGTGCCTGGCAAGCAATTCCATGCAAGTGTGGTGTTAGGCAAGGGGACCCTTTATCTCCTCTGCTCTTTGTAATTGCTGCCGATCTTCTACAATCAGTCATCAAAAAAATGCTGGCTGATGGAGTCCTCACCCTGCCAATTCCCTCCCATGATCCACATTTTCCAATCATCCAGTATGCGGACGGTACTATATTAATTGTACCTGCAGTGGACTCCCAGCTCATCGCTCTCAAGGAAATGTTGGATGTCTTCTATGCCTCAACTGGGCCTCAAAGTGAATTTTCAAAAATCCACAATGGTGCCCCTTAATCTTGACAATGAGGATGCCATTAGGCTTGCGGCTGTGTTTGGCTGTTCTTTGGGGACACTTCCGTTCACTTACTTAGGTCTCCCCATGGGAACTACCACTACTAGGAAAAGGGCTATAAATAGGATTGACACTAATGGCGCACCAGGGAAGTAGTGCGCCACTACTATATACTAATGGCGCACCAGTTGGTGATGCGTCATTAGTGTGGAAGACACTAATGGCGCACCAGAAAATAGGTGCGCCACTAGTGATAATTTTTATTTATTTTTACATACATACTAATGGCGCATCCTACCGAAGTGCGTCATTACTAGTTCTAACTAGTAATGGCGCACCAGATATGGAGTGCGCCATTTTTTTATTCTTTTTTTTGTAAAACTACTAATGGAGCACCGCCTCACAGTGCGCCATTACTAGTTTAAACTACTAATGGCGCACCCTGTAAAAGTGCGCCATTAGTATATATATATATATATATATATATATATATATATATATATATATATATATATTTACTTTTCTGCAAAACTACTAATGGCGCACCACCTGCAGGTGCGCCATTAGTAACCAGGGTTACTAATGGCGCATTTGCAGGTGGTGCGCCATTAGTAACCTGGGACCCCAACAAGATATTTTGGACAACCCCACACCTACCCACTCACTTTCCCCACTTCATTCCCTCCACCTCCTTCTCCAAGCTTTCGGCTGCCTCCTCCTCCTCACCTCATTTCCAGCATAGATTCATCAAAATTAAGTGGTGAAATTACCTTTTTTGATAGGTAAGTAAGGGGAAAGCTATCTTCATGATGTAGATCTACTTTTTTCTCTCCCTAGCTCGCTCCAAAAACATGCACATGCACTTTTTGTGGCCTAGCTAGATCTATGTATGTTTCTGGTGTTGCATGTGTTTGTGGTGTTGCATATATGTTTGTGTTTGCAGGTACCGGTATTTGAAATGCGATAGTTGCCAATATTTTGCCGGAATGTTGATTCATTTCCGTTTTGGCAAGAATTTTGGCACTATGCATTCTTTTTGGTCCTATTTTTAGGGAAGGTCATGCCAAATTTTTTCTTGGTTCTAAAATATCGTTTTGCTCTACCCCGCAGGCGACCATGGTCCGCACGATGACCAAAGGAATCGTGAATAGGTTTTTGAGCTCCGCGAAGGCCGAGATGCTTCAAAAGAACGAGACAGAGATAAGAGGTCCGTGTCGAAGATGCAAGCCGAAGAGCCTTATTGCGGACCCGGATTCCGGGCAGGTGCGGGACCACCTGCTCTTGCGTGGTTTCATGGATGGCTATCGGTGGCAAGGTGATGAAGATGACTATGAAGTCGTCCATGGGGGCCGGGAAGGAAAGGAGGAAGGGCAACAAGAGAAGTACCACCGCGGCGAGGGCGGGCGAGAAGACGAAGAATCTCCAGGACATGATCACGACGGTGATGCTGTACGCAGTCATCATGTAGAAGATGTCGTACATGATGATGAGGAAGATCAAGACGAAGGGCATGATCATGAAGATGAAGATGCTGGAGCAGACGACGATGGAGGCTGGGTGCAGGACCCTCATATTCAAGAGCTGCTTCTCAAGCAGACGGATAACGCAAGAGCTGCCGCCCGAGAGAAAGCCAAGCTGGATCAACTGGAGATAGACGCGGTTACTCCATTGTATGAAGGATGCAGGCCCGAGGATAACCACCTGAAAGTAACGCTCATGGCTCTGGAGATGAAGGTAAAACACAAAATGACCGACGCATGCTTCGACGAGAACATGTCATTCTGGCACGAACGTCTTCCCAAGGGGAACAAGTGCCCGACCAATTTCGAGGAGGTGAAGAAAATCGTGTGTCCTTTGGATTTACCGCATGTCAAATACCATATGTGCATGAACAATTGCATCATTTATCGGGACGAGCACGCGGAGTCTACCATATGTCCGGTGTGCGGCGTCACTCGATACAAGAAGAGGAAGAAAGCCCCTCGAAAATCGGTGTGGTACTTTTCGATCACTCCTCGTCTGCAGCGGTATTTCGTGGACCCTAAGGTAGCAAAGCTCCTGCGTTGGCACACGGATATGGATGAGAAGAAGCGGGAAGATGACGGAAATGATCCGGAGATAAATAAAAAAGACAAGATGCTGAGTCACCCTAAGGATGCGAGCCAGTGGCAAGCGTTGAACTTCGAATACCCAGAATTTGGGAAGGATCCAAGGAACATCGTGCTGGGCGCGAGCACCGATGGAGTCAATCCGTTTGGCAGCCAGAGAAGCACACATAGCACGTGGCCTGTGTTTGTGTGGATGTACAACCTTCCCCCCTGGTTGTGCATGAAGAGGAAGTACATTCACATGAGTATGCTAATTGAAGGGCCGAAACAACCAGGGAACGACATCAATCTGTATCTGGGGCTGCTGAAACAGGAGCTAGACACGCTGTGGAAAACGCCAGCCAATATGTGGGACGCCGCAGAGAAAGAATATTTCCCTATGAGAGCCGCACTGCTCACGACGGTGCACGACTATCTCGGTTACGGATATCTCGCGGGCAGGTAGTCCACGGATTTTCTGGATGCGTAAGGTGCATGGATGACACAACGTATTGCCAGCTAGATAGAGATCTCGGATCTTCGAAAACCGTGTTCATGGGACATCGAAGGTGGCTTCGCGACGATGACCCGTGGAGGAAACGCAAGGATCTGTTCGATGGTGAAACCGAACCCCGAAAACGCCCGCGTACGAGGAGCGGCGAGGAAATAGACGAGCTGTTCAAAAATTGGAAAGATTGCCCACTGCCGGGAAAGAAGCAAAAGGCGCCAGAGCCGCTGCTGAAGGTATGGAAAACGATGTCTGTTTTCTAGGACTTGCCGTACTGGAAGATCCACCGTGTGCCTCACAGCCTTGATGCCATGAATATCACGAAGAACGTGTGCGAGAGTCTGCTTGGTACCCAGCTCAACGTGCCAGAGAGGACCAAAGATGGGCCAAAAGCAAGGGCAGACTTGAAATCAATGGGCATCAGGCAGGAGCTTCACGCTAATGATGATGATGATGATGAGGCGAAGCATGACACAAAAACTCGTCGCAAAGGGAAAAAGGCCAAGAAGACCGGAAGTGACTACCCTCCCGCGTGCTTCACTCTAAGTCAGGAGGAGATCGAGCAGTTTTTCAGCTGCCTCGTTGGAGTAAAACTTCCTTACGGTTACGCGGGGAAGATAAGCAGATACCTAGACCCAGCGAAGCAGAAGTTCAGCGGGATGAAGTCTCACGACTGTCACGTGCTGATGACGCAGATACTTCCAGTTGCAATCCGTGGGATCATGGACGCGCACGTCTGTGAAACGCTATTTGGCCTATGCAACTTTTTCGACGTCATCTCTCGGAAGTCGATTGGCGTGAGGCAACTCAGAAGGCTACAGGAAGAGATTGTGGTGATACTATGCGAGCTTGAGATGTACTTCCCGCCCGCATTCTTCGATGTTATGGTGCATCTGCTGGTCCATATCATGGAGGATATCATCCAACTCGGGCCGACGTTCCTGCATAGCATGATGCCGTTCGAAAGGATGAATGGTGTCATCAAAGGATACGTTCGCAACATGTCACGTCCAGAGGGAAGTATAGCCAGGGGCTTTCTGACTGAAGAGTGCATCTCCTACTGCATGAATTACCTAGGCATCGAGAACCCCGTTGGTCTGCCCGTCAACAGGCACCTCGGCAGGCTCGCTGGATGGGGTCACCGTGAGGGTCGCCGCGAAATGCTTGTCGACTTTGAGGGTCGACTCGCCGACTTTGAAAGAGCAAACCTAGTCGCGCTACAACACATAGACGTGGTCGATCCTTGGGTGGTAGAGCAGAAAACCTTTATTGAGAAGACGTACAATGACCGAGGCCAACAGAGGACGGATGGAGATATAATCAAAGAGCACAACTCATGTTTCACGTGTTGGTTCAAGCAGAAGCTTCTGTCGTACCCTTTACATGAGGATTCTTCCGCGGAAGAACAACTCATATTCGCCTTGTCACAGGGCGCCGAGCACAACCTGATGACCTATGAGGCGTACGATTTCAACGGCTACACATTCTACACCGAGGACAAGGACATGAAGAGCGATGGTTATCAGAACTCCGGGGTAACGATGGAATCCTACACCGGTAACGACAAGGACAGATACTACGGAAGGATCAAGGAGATCTGGGAGCTGAGCTACGCTGGAGAGAAGGTCCCGATGTTCCATGTCAGATGGGCCAAGAGCGTCCTAAAAGAAGACCGGAATTTCACCACCATGGTTATACCCGAATCCAAATCCAAGACCGCGGGCGCAAACGTCGCCGCAAAAAATGAGCCATGGGTACTGGCTTCCCAAGTGGACCAATGCTTCTTCATTAACGACCCGTCAAAGCCCAGTCATGTTGTCGTGAGGAGAGGCAAAAGGAAGATCATCGGAATGAATGGAGTAGCCAATGAGAAAGACTTCGACAAGTACGGCGACCCGAAGATCGAACATGACGACGACGATGAAGTATCAGCACACACCACAAGAAGAAGCAGGACCACCCTACCTAAAGGACGTCCGTTCCACAGAAGAACTCCATTTGCGAAAAAGAAGGGCAAGAAGATTGTGAACAGATAGGTAGCTAAGATTGATTATATTTAAATCGTAGTCTTCATTTCTCGATTGTATTTCATGGGCACTTTTTGATATCATGAATATTTTTAAATTTCACGGGCACTTTTTGAATTCATGAGGACACTCGATCTCGATCCCCCTCCACCGCCGCCGACGAGCACCCGGCCCCCCGCACCCTCCCCCGCTCCACCGCCGCTGACGACCCACCACACCCCCAGCCCGCTCCACCGCCGCCGCCGACACCCCGCACCCTCCCCCACTTTTTGATGATATTTTTAAATAAAAAATTTGATGATATTTTCAAATAACAAATTTGATGATATTTAAAAAAATTGATGATATTTGATGATATCTTCTGTTCTAGTCCTCATGAAAATAACAAATTTGATAAAAAAAACAAATTATTAGATGCAACAAGAAATAATGAAAAAAAGAAGTTACTAATGGCACACCAGAGGAGGGTGCGCTATTGCTATCAGAAAAAAAAGTTACTAATGGCGCACCAGAGGAGGGTGCGCCATTGCTATCAGAAAAAAAAAGTTACTAATGGCGCACCAGAGGAGGGTGCGCCATTGCTATCAGAAAAAAAAGTTACTAATGGCGCACCAGAGAGGGGTGCGCCATTGCTATCAGAAAAAAAAACTACTAATGGCGCACGAGAGGCGGGTGCGCCATTACTAACATTCACCCCTCTAGCTGGATACCCCTTCGCCCGATCACCCCTTCCCTCTCCCTCACCAGATCCCCCTTCCCTCCCCCGCCACACCCGCTCTGATGACCCCCGGCCCGCTCCGATGACCCCCGCG
>NC_041392.1:686240174-686285382 GCF_002162155.2 Triticum dicoccoides | reverse complement strand
CACCCTAGCACCTCCCCACTTCCCCTCCCCTCGCACTGCTTCACCCGACTAGGTCGTCCCCGTCACCGCATTGTCCCCGCGACCACCGTCGTCCCCGCACCCCACCAGGGAGTCCAGGAGCTCTGCAGTGTTATTCTACGTCATCTACGGCCAACCGTTTGAGCTCGACGATTCTGCATCGTGCGGATCAAGGTCTTCTTCCACCTCTGGCCACCGCGGCCTCACCGTCGATCCGCGTCACCTCATCAACCCCGGCCCCGCACGAGCTTGCCATCATCTTCCTCTCGGTGAGCTGCACCAGTTCCCCTCCCCCCCTTTGATTTCGTCTTCCTCTCTGTCAGTGTAGCTAGCTGTTATCCAAGTCGCCACAGGGCCGGCCTTGTTTGTTTAGGAGCAGATTTATACTTCTTCTGGAAAAGAAACCTGAACAAAAATGATCTGTGCTTAATAGCAAAATTATATATGGCAGTTGGTTAAAACTCAATTTCATGACACATTCCAGGAGATTTGTTTGCTTTTGTGTGAAACATACTAGTATGTAACTATGTGCTCATGTTAATTGCTTAGTTTATGAAAGGGTAATTATGTAACAAAGTAACTGTGGCACACATAGGTAAACAGGAAATAGCATCACACTTGAGCTAGTAAAATTTGAGAAAACTCCTAGGACATCAATGACACAGAACCACTACTGCAGCAAGCAAAGACATATCTGGTGCCTCATAACAGCTAGCAACTCATATATGTCTTTATTATTCTGCAAATTCAGTTTATACATTCCTTTGTTTCCAGACAAATGATTTGAAGCGATGATGATCCCAATGGCATATTATTAGTGGCTATTTGGCTATCAGAAAAGCAAGAGACACTAAGAACGATCTGCATATTGTTTGCTGAGTTTTGGAGAACAGATTGTATTCACTCTAAGAAAGAATTATGGAAACATCACTCAGTTTTTTCACGGCCTGGCAAGCATGTAGGAGTTCTCACTTGTTTTAAAAAACTGCATATAGCTCTCACTTAATCCAGTAGCTCCATGGAACTGTTAGGCATTTGTTCGTTATTGGTTGCAATTTTTTGCTCTGTGAGTGGACATAACAATACACTACGCTGTCCATGTAGTGAGATGAAGATGTTTGGTCAGAGAACAAGGCTACAATGATCAATGCACATGACACATGTATCATGTATCAGTAGAGTAATTTGTACAGTCACACCAACTGCTTCACTAAATGAACACATGCTTTGCTTGTGTGTTCCTGCTGCTTGACTAATTGAACACCTGCTGTTGCTACTGTGGGACAATGTTCCTTCTTTTCTTCCTGATGTTGCTATTTCCATTGAAGTACTCACATGTGTTCTAGATGAGCTGCTGCTAATTAGTTCCCCTTAGACTACATTGTAGATTGCATAGCATAACTCCAGAATTTTGTCATTGCACACCTACTGCTAGTTAGTTCTGTGGCCTTTTCATCCATATGAAAGTAGAGGCACATTGTGGTGCTAAAGTTTTTGCTCTGATTGTTGCTCAAAGAAATTTAGCAAAAAAAGGGGTCCTGGGAGACGCCGCTGCTGCTTGAGGCCCTTGAGAGGCCCTTCGTGTCGTGATGATTTTGCAGGTACCCCGAGAGGCCCTTGAGTTTGCCGGAATGCCGATTAACTTCCGTTCCGGCAAATTTGGGTACTCCATATGTCCTATTTTCAGCAAAGGTCATGCTGAAATTTTCCGTGAATTTTAGCATGACTTTGCTAAAAATCGGACATATGAGGTACTTGCTACTAATGCATGGGCCGGGGTATCTTAGTACTTAATTAAGTAGGATCAACTGCCCCTTTATTCTTGCTGCATTAAACCATAGGTGGCAATAGAGCCAAGTGATTAGGCCCAACTTAGAAATTCTCCTCAGCATTGATAAACCCTAGATGATAAACCAAACATAGGTGGCAATAGAGCCAACTGATTAGTGCCAAGTGATTAGGCCCAACCTTGGGTGCCTCGGCATCGATAAACCCTAAATGATGAAAACTTAGCATTTAGGGTGCCTCGGCGTCGACAAACCCTAAATGATGAAACCTTGGCTTTTAGGGTGCCTCAGTGTCGATGAGAACCTAAATGATGTACGCTTAGGCTTTTAGGGTGCCTCGGCGTCGACAAACCCTAGATGATAAAAGCTTAGCTTTTAGGATGCCTCGGTGTCGACAAACCCTAAATGAGGAGACCATGATCTTGTTCCTTAACAATAACCAACTTTTCACCAATTTTTTTTCCTATTTAGAGCGAAACATGGCCCACAATGATGAGGCCGGCGGTTCGGGCGGCAAGCAATTCTGGGAGATGTCCCAGGAGTTGGAGGAAGAACCTCACCGCTATGAGGACACCGCAGAAGACACCGATCCTGACTACACAACCCCTAGTGGTGTCGGGGATGACACCACTGATGATGGCGCCACGGATGCCACCACTGATGATGGCGGCGCATGCACAGATGGCAGCCAACCGAAGAGGCAACGGAAGGACCGGCGCCCGAACGTGCTCGGCACCGTCAGGGAGAAATTTACTGAAGTGAACTCCGATGGGCATCCGACGGCGCCCAAACACATAGTCAAGGGGTACTCGATTCAGCTCGGGTGCGTTCTCCGGAGCACCGCCTCGATCAACACCGAGAACCTAAGGCATAAGGACCGAGGGAATTTGCGCAGCCTCCTCTTCACGAAGCTGCACGAACGATACAAGTTCCCCGCTGAGTTCGCAAACACACGCCTCTCGGGTAATAAAGTGAACGGTGCCGCCCTCACGACGATGAGCACGGCCCTGTCTACTTGGAAAAGCACAATGAAGGCAATGATTGACAAAGGTGATAGTTATGAGAAGATCAAGGCGAAATATCCTTTGATGAGCGAAGATGACTACAAGGAGTTCAAGATCAAGTGCGAGAGCCCAACAACCTCCGAATCAAGTCAGTGGGGGAAAGAAATGCGGCAGTTGAACATAGGGGTCCACCAACTCGGTCCCGGCGGTTACAGAGTGGCGGAGCCTGTATGGTACAAGGAGGACGCGGAGCGTGCCGAGCAAGGCCTACCACCCCGCTTCGAGAAATACAGTGACAAGCAGACCAGGAACTTTCTCAGGGCCCGGTACAAGGAGGACCCGGTAATAAAGGAGCTTACCACGGATCCAAAGACCAAGGAGCTTGAGCTTGTTCTAGTAAGGAATACACCCCCGCGTAATTAGCTCCATATGGTTGCATTCTAATTAATCCCCAATATTTCTAAATGGTTCACGTTCCTTCCGCAGGACAAAGAAAGCAGTAGTGCGGGGTCGTCTCAGAGCTCCCCTTTCGAGACCCCTTTGAATAGGGCACTGAATGTAATGAAAAACAGGGATAAGCTCAATAAGTCGACGTCAGCTGGTCGTGTGGCCGGCAAAGGCTTGTCCACAAAATGGTGGTCATACTATGGCGCTGATGGGCGAAAGGAGAAAAAGACCAGCTCGGAAAGCCAGTCGCGCGAGGTTGAAGCACTCAAGGCGCAAGTGGCGCGGATTCCGGAGATGGTCCAAGAGCAAGTGCAACAACAACTGGGATCGATGCTTACCGGCATTATGCCTACCTTGATTCATGGGATAACGACGTGGATTGCGGGTGGCCAACAAGGGCCGCCCCCGATTCCCAGCTTCACGGCCAGCAACTCACACAACGCGCAGGCGGCGCCATTGGTGTCTTCGGCGGCGGCGGTATTGGTGTCTATGGCGGCGGCGCCATTGGTGTCTCTAGCGGCGGCGGTATTGGTGTCTCTGACACCGGCATTGGAGCTTAATGCACCCGGGTGTACGCCGGCCGGCACCTCGCCAGCAAGCGGCCCCTCTGTCAGTTGCACGCCCGCCGTTGGCGGTGCCTCGAAATTAGCTAAGCTCGACGGCATCACGGTAACTAAGCCTCTCGGCCGAGGACTTCATCTCCTTGCCTTTGACTGGGCATCCCTGACGCCCTAAATGTTTTCGCAGGGAGCCGCCAACGTTCCTTGCACTCTCCTGCACTTCGTGGGCGGCGAGTTGGTCGATGTCGCCAAGGGCAGAATCGTTCAACCGGGCAACCCCATGTTCCACGGTAATCTGATGCCACCCACAATGTATAGGGTTGAAGTGGTTTGGGTGCTTTCAGGCTGCGACGAGCTGTTACCTCCGATTCGACCCGCTGGGGCCGACGAAGAAGATGAGATGACCCTCAGCGCCTGCGTAAGCTGGCCCCTGCTTTGGCCGAAGAGCCAGATTCGTTTGGGGGCGGGGGACACCACCCCACAGACAAGACCGCCAGTCGTGCCGGCGCCAAGCCATGGCAAGAATGCCGCAACGCTACCGGACATGCCGGCCATCCCTATGGCACAGGATCCGGACATGCATATGGCACAGGATCCGGACGACGACGACAACGACGATGGTACATTTACCAACGTCGATAAGTACTTTGCGGAACATGGGTACGGTGACGAGTTCTGCAGGCCTCCTTCTCAAGAACCCAAACAAGACGACCGCGATCTAGCTGGTACGGTAGAGAAACCCAATTGCAACAGGCGTCATCTGGCATTCAGTTCTCAGGAGACGCCTCCAGCTGCCGCCTTCACCGAGCCTCAGATAGCGGAGGTGCCAAATATTATCAGCCCCAACACGCTCAAGAAGGCTGTCTGTGAGCAGAACTCGGTCCCATTACAGCAGCTCAAGAAGAAGGGCCGGAAACGGCTGGCTAAAAAGGCCACCGGTGCGAGCCAGCCGGCACTAAGTACGATCCGTGCTCAGGACGGGCCACCTTCTCCTAAGGATATCTCGAGGAGGGTGCATGTGGCGGGTAGGGCGATGCTACCGACAAATATGCTCAGTGCTGCAACCGGTGCTATGCGGAGTCTGCACGACATTGTTCTTTCTTTGGAGAAGCGGCGTCTCAGAGAGAATGATGTGGCATACCCGGTTTTTGTGGCCAAGGTGCCAGAGTGCAAGGGCTTTGTGGATGGCGCCATCGGGGGTACGATCGTCCTGCGGTTTGAGGACACCTTTGCTATGTTCAACCTTCATCCGCTGCACTACACCTTCGTTCGACTGTTTTCGCTCAGTATGGAGATGCGGATCATTAGAGACAAGACCCCGGACATCGTGATCGTCGACCCCTTCTACATGCGTGCCAAGCTCTTGAGCAGCGCTGGGGACCGCCAAGTCGAGAGTTCACACCTCGAAGACGTCATTCTGGCAAACCCAGATAAGGATAACTTCCTTGTGCCTTACTTTCCTGAGTAAGTCATCCCTTAACTGCCCTGTAACATATGATTTCTTAGATTTTGATCGTTCTTTTTTTTTCTAACATTCCGTGTTCTGTGCAGTGACACACATTGCACACTCATCCTCTTAAGCCCTAAATATTCCATGGCCATGTATTTCGACCCGAACCGTAACTCCAAGAGAGACTACACAAATATCAAGAAAGTTCTTGATGATGTTCTCCCTGGCTACGCCAAATCTGGAGGCACCTTCATCAGGGCAGTTCGTAAGTATGGCAAGCACGTGTTCGCCCACAATATGACGTTCTGCTGCGTCAAGCAGCCGCCTGGCGGTCAGAAGGATGCCTACTACGCCCTCCATCACATGCGGGCGATCGTAAGGGACCATCATCACCTTCTGCTACCAAATAATCTCAAAGATTGGGCCGCGAGCTTGTCGGCAATCCAGGATGCGGACATCAGACAAGAATTCTTTCGCATCCAGTCGAAGTTTGCGAACATCATCCATCAAGATGTCCTTCATACCTCGGGCAGTTCTTCCTCAGATATCAACCGTCCAACATTGAGATAGACGGAATGCTACAAATGCAGGCTGACAACGCCCGCGATTTCATGACCATCACGACAGACGACAGCTTCATCCACGCTCCTGTCCATGAGTCGAGTCGAAAGTAGTGATGTGTAGTTCTGATACATTGATTGGCTCATGTTGTAATTAAACTTTAATAAATTGTGTGTCTCTTTGGTTTGGACAGTCGTTCAACTTAGATGTAATCGATGCTATTTATCAGTAGGACCATGAATCGTGCTATTAATGTCTTGCTTTTCTCTTCCAATCCTTTTGTTGCATACTTATATATTGCTTATGTATGTATTGTCTGTTGTTTGGCTTGTGCATAGAGATGCCGTCGTATGTCGTGTACAAGGGTAAGGTTCCCGGAGTCTACGACGACTGGGAGGAGTGTCGGAGACAGGTTCACCATTTCAGCGGTAACAGTTACAAAGGGTACACCACTAGGGCGGAGGCTGAATCTAGATACGCCCGCTATCTAGCGGGAGAGAGGAGGGAGCGTTGGAGGAACCGGATGAAGACCAGTTTGATCGCGATGATGCTCATTGTGATGACCGCAGCTCTCTTCTATGTGATGGTAGTTTAGATGATTGATATCGACTTGTAATGTGAAGACAAACTCGATACTCGCGGTCTTGAGACTTGTAATGTTTTATCTTTGTTCGGTCTTTTGAATTCGGAGACTAATATGATGAATTGTATTCAGAGACTAATCTTCTATTGTATTCAATGAATCTGCTGTTCCTGTGTGCTACTGTCTATATTCTGTCAAATAATATATTTTGTAACCTGTGCAAAAATCATAAAAGTAAAAAAAAATACCAAATATTCATACTAATGGCGCATCACCACAAGGTGCGCCATTAGTATGCCAAAGGATACTAATGGCGCATCAAGACAGAGTGCACCATTAGTATGCCAAGTATACTAATGGCGCATCTATCCGTAGTGCGCCATTAGTGTGCCAAAGCACATGGTTAAATATGGCCTCTGGGAGGCACACTAATGGCGCATGGTGTTATATACTAATGGCGCACTGGATGGTGCGCCATTAGTATACCAGATACTAATGGCGCACAAGTGGTGCGCCATTAGTAAAAAATACTAGTGGCGTGATACTAATGGCGCACCAGTGATGCGCCATTAGTAGGCAAAACTGGTGCGTCATTAGTAGGCCTTTTCCTAGTAGTGTACTAAGCCAAGGATTATTGATCTTATGCCTTTGGTTGATAGGATGGAAAGAAGGCTTACTGCTAGCTCTGTCATGCTGAATCAAGGTTCCCGGCTTCAATTGCTGACCTCTGTGTTGTCCTCTATGCCCATTTATTTCCTTTGTACCTTGGACATCCCAATTGGCATAATTAAGCAACTGGAACGAATTCAATGGCAGTGCCTCTGGCATGGCAATTCAGACACACCCAAGTAATCACTTGCAGCATGGGAGTTGGTTTGCAGGCCCAAGGATAAAGGTGGTCTTGGCAAAATTAACTTACACCTTAAGAACCAAGCCTTGCTCATAAAGCATCTTCATAAGTTTTTCAATAAGGAAGACATCCCTTGGGTCTCTCTTATCTGGAACTCTTACTATGATGGTGTTGTACCCCAGGCCACGGTGTTGTGTGGCTCCTTCTGGTGGAGGGACGTTTTCAAGCTGGCTGATTCTTACAGAGCTATCTCTTCAGCCACTGTGAATCAGGGTGATTCAGTTTTGTTCTGGTCTGACAGCTGGATTGTACACAACTCAAATAGACCTCTTCGGGACCGACTGCCTCACTTATTCTCCTATGTCAAGGATGATAAGATCTCGTCCATGGATTTCTTTGATTCTGAGGATATGACATGAATGTTTCATTTGCCAATCTCCAGTACTGCAGCTTCTGAACTTGAGCACCTTCTTCTTTGGGTCACTATGTTGCAACAAGATGCTGCTGCTCCTGATGTGTGGTCTTGGCCGTCAAAGACTGGTTACTCTGCTAAGAGTTTTTACACCATAATGCACACACACCTTCCGACAGTTACACCTTGTGTTTGTCTTTGAGGAAGTTCATGCATGCTGAAAATCAAGGTTTTTGGCTGGTTGCTCTTTTTTGATCGCGTGAACACTCGAAACATGCTTCTCCGGTGACATTGGAGGTCTGATCAAGAGGACAATTCTTGTGTACTTTGTCCTACCCATCTCCATGAGGATAGGTTCCATCTCTTCTTCAATTGCAATTTCAGTCAACGGATCTGGTCTTATCTTCAGATTGATTGGTTGGGAGGTCAGGATGTGACCTCTTGCCTTCTGCACACCAAGAAGAATTTTCACCAACCATTTTTCCTTGAGGTTATGCTCACGGCGGCCTGGTGCACTTGGACTACTAGGAATGGCAAGATCTTCAGATCAGAGAGGGCCTCGTTTGGTGTGTAGAGGGGTAAATTTGTACATGATATCAACTTGTTGTACCATAGAGTGAGGGAGAGTGTTAAACCTTCTTTCTTAGCTTGGGTTAATAATCTTCCTTAGTATGTTGTATTTTGTATCATAGGTAAGTATGTATGCTTCTTTCTTGCCTTTTTTTATTTTAGTTTATACATAGGTGGACCTCTTTTTCTTTGCTATTTGGAATAAAAGACTGTGGATCTATTGCTCCATAGTACATAGTCAAAAAAACAACCCCCTTGCTCGGGTTTGTGTTTCAGTCACTCACGCAACCCACTATAAGCGAATCATGAACGTATTGCAACACCCTACAGCAGGGATCCCTCAATCTTGCGCGACACGGAGAGCACCATAGGACAACACCAATAATAAAACATGCAACTGAAACCAATCTTGATCATCAAATAGCCCATAGGACAAAATGGATCTACTCAAACATTATAGGATAGCCATACATCATTGGGAAATAATATATAGCGTTGAGAACCATGTTTAAGTAGAGATTATAGCGGGTAAGAGAGAGGTTACACTGCTGCATAGAGGGGGGAAGAGTTGGTGATGATGGCGGTGAAGTTGTTTGTGAAGATTGTGGTGATGATGATGACCCCCGGTGGCACTCCGGTGCCATTGGAAGCGAGGGGGAGAGAGCCCCCTCCTTATTCTTCTTCCTTGACCTCCTCCCTAGATTGGAGAAGGGTTTCCTCTCTGGTCCTTGCTATCCATGGCATGGGAGGGGCGAGAGCCCCTCCGAGATTGAATCTGTCTATCTGTCTCTCTCTGTTTCTGCGTTCCCAGATTCTTCCCTTTCACCGTTTCTTATATTCCCGGAGATCCGTAACTCCAATTGGGCTGAAATTTTAACATGATCTCTACCCAAATATTACCTTTCTTGCGGAGAAAGAAGGGCACCAACCGCCATACGGGGTGGACACGAGATCCCAGGGCGTGCCTGCCCCCCTGGGGAGCGCCCCCTGCCTCGTGGCCACCTCGGGCATCGTCTCGCGTTGATTTTTCTTCCCAAAAATCACATATATTCCAAAATAATCTCCGTCAGTTTTTATCCCGTTTGGACTCCGTTTGATATGGATTTACTACAAAACAAAAAACATGCAACAAACAGGAACTGGCACTAGGCACTGGATCAATATGTTAGTCCCAAAAATAGTATAAAAATTTGCCAAAAGTATGTGAAAGTTGAATAATATTGGCATGGAACAATCAAAAATTATAGATACGATGGAGACGTATCAGCATCCCCAAGCTTAATTCCTGCTCGTCCTCGAGTAGGTAAATGATAAAAAAGATAATTTTTGATGTGGAATGCTACCTGGCATAATCTTGATCACATATCAAGTCATGGCATTAATATTAAGACAGGAGTGATTCAAAGCAATAGTCTATCATTTGACATAAAAAACAATAATACTTCAAGCCTACTAATAAAGCAATCATGTCTTTTCAAAATAGCTTGGCCAAAGAAAGTTATCCCTACAAAATCATATAGTCTGGCTATGCTCCATCTTCACCACATAAAATATTCACATCATGCACAACCCCAATGACAAGCCAAGCAATTGTTTCATACTTTTGACGTTCTCAAACCTTTTCAACTTTCACGCAATACATGAGCGTGAGCCATGGACATAGCACTATAGGTGGAATAGAATGGTGGTTGTGGAGAAGACAAAAAGGAGAAGATAGTCTCGCATCAACTAGGCGTATCAATGGGCTATGGAGATGCCCATCAATAGATATCAATGTGAGTGAGTAGGGATTGCCATGCAACGGATGCTCTAAGAGCTATAAGTGTATGAAAGCTCAGACTGAAAACTAAGTGGGTGTGCATCCAACTTGCTTGCTCATGAAGACCTCGCGCGTTTGAGGAAGCCCATTGAGGAAGTCCTGGATTAGGGGGTATCCGGACAGCCGGATTATATCCTTTGGCTAGACTGTTGGACTATGAAGATACAAGATTGAAGACTTTGTCTCGTGATGGGACTCTACTTGGCGTGGAAGGCAATCTAGCCAATACGGATGTGTATATCTCCTCCTTTGTAACCGACCTTGTGTAACCCTAGCCCCCTCTGGTGTCTATATATACCGGAGGGTTTTAGTCCGTATGACAACAATCATACCATAGCCTCTCCGATCTCGTGGTAGATCAACTCTTGTAATACTCATATCATCAAGAATAAATCAAGCAGGACGTAGGGTTTTAACTCCATCAAGAGGTCCCGAACCTGGGTAAAACATCGTGTCCCCTGCCTCCTGTTACCATCCGCCTAGACGCACAGTTCGGGACCCCCTAACCGAGATCCGCCTGTTTTGACACCGACATTGGTGCTGTCATTGAGAGTTCCTCTGTGGCGTCGCCATAAGGAAGGATGCGTTGTCTCGTTGTTAAAAGCAACATCACCGCCGGGGGAGCTCTGGCTGTTGGCCAAACTCTCCGGCTAGGCAGTTTCGTCATGACTGCCTGTTCGGCCGCTGCACCGACGATGACTTCTCGGGTCATCAAAAACAGCCTCCATGTCGGCTCAGAAGTCGCCGAGCAGATGGATCCAATGGAGCTCTCTTCCCTAAACTAAATCTTGGATCGCATCGCCACCTTGGGAGTCGCTATGAACTATGATCGAATTGGGCAAAAACCCGATCAAAGGGAGATTAACTCTCCACCGGTCACCCATCACTTTGCGGTGGTGGAGGAATAATGCAACAACTCTTCCTCTATTTTGAGGACTAACTATGTCTGGATTCCTGAGCTCTCCGAGCCGGATACCCGCTTACGGGAGGACATTACCTAAGCCCTGAACTTAGAATCAGGCAGCGGGCCAAATTTATCGGGTAACACTCCGGAACCCGAACTTCCAAGATTGGAAACGCTCGGCCCCTGTGTCTCAGATCGGGTAGGGATTCGGACTCAAATCCATCCACCCACACAGACATAAACGATCTTTCCCACATCAGGCAAGATCCCCATGAAACAATACATCATTATTGGGCCAGATTCCTCCTTGTGATGAACAAGGTTAAGGACTGTCGCGAGGAAGATGCAGTCACACTTTTCTGCAACAATTGCACGGACAAGGGAATCCTTAACGCCTTAATGCGCCGTGACATATCACGCTTCGCTGACTTGGCTTCAACAGTGCGAAAGTACTGTGCGATGGAAAGCGCCTGGAAAACCGAAACGAAATTTTGGGATAATCCGGCTCCGAATATACACCCAGTCCGAAGTAAAAGGGTGCACTATCATAAGACGCCCGAGCTAGTTGCAAAGAAAAAAAAACCCTCTACAGGGCATGGAACCGTACTGGAGGGATGGCTTAACGGACCCTGCAAAATTCACAGTACAACGGATACAATACCAACACACAGCCTTAGAGCATGTTGGATACTCCGGCAGGTGGCCAAAAGTGGTGATGATCTACTTATCCCAAATGCCATAGAGCACCATCCCGTGGATAATAAAACGGTGTTAACAGTATTTGAGACCTTTGCGTCAAATAAAAGGCGCAAGCGAAGACTCCGCAGCATGGATGAAATCTGCGACATAGCAGCAATAAATCCATTGAGTGACACGCTATTACCTTCAATGCCAGTGACGAACCTAAATTCCGAACAGCCCGAGCACTAGCTGCACTGGTCCTCAGTCCAATTGTGGACGGCTTTCGACTCACCAAAGTACTTGTGGTCAGCGGCAGCGGATTAAACCTCAGCTATGAGGAAACTCTTCAAAAAATGGAAATAGACTGGAACCGCATTAAGCAAAGTAGCACAACCTTCAGGGGAATCATACCCAGTCGGGACGCACGATGCGCTAGGAAAATCACACGACATGTGGTATTCGGTACGCCAGAGAATTACAGGTCCGAAGAAATTACATTTCAATTGGCCCCGTTCAGCAGTGGATACCACGCCCTTTTAGGACGTGAGGCGTTCACCATCTTCCAAGCCGTTCCCCATTACGGGTACATGAAGCTGAAAATGCCCGGGCCCAACGGAATCATCACCCTTTCTAGTCATCCAGACACAACACTCCGAGCCGAAAAAAAACAGCCGCACTGGCCCTCGAGGCATTATCCGAAGCACTCTTGGCCGAGGAGCTAACCATGCAACGCTCCACAGTGGACAGGGACGACGTGATACTCGATAAGAGATCCAAGTCCACCTCTTTTAAACCAGCGGATGAAATAGTCAAATTCCAAGTCCACCCAACGGACCCTACAAAAACAGCCTCCATCGGGGCACAGTTAAAACCCATCGTGGACGCCGCACTATGAGAGTTCCTGCGCGAGAATTGGGACATATTTGCCGGGCACCCCTTAGACATGCCAGGAATCCCACGCAGGCTGCCCGAGCATAGCCTCAATATCATAAAGGGATTCAAGCCGGTCAAGCAAGCTCTTCGGCGTTTCTCCGAACCTAAGAGACAGGCCATGGGAGAGGAACTAGCCAAGTTATTGGAGGCCTGATTCATCAGAGAGATAAAACACCTGGACTGGCTAGCAAACCAGGTGATGGTACCAAAGAAGGATAAATCCTGGCGCCTTTGTGTCGATTTCAAGGACCTCAATAAAGCTTGCCGAAAGGATCCCTTCCCCCTCCCCCGCATCGACCAAATTATCAATGCTACCGCAGGACACGAGTCATTGTATTTCCTTGACGCATACTCTGGTTACCACCAAATCAAGATGGCGGAGTTCGACCAAGCCGCAACGGCATTCATCACACCATACGGTCCCTTCTGTTTCAACACAATGCCTTTTGGGCTCAAAAACGCCGGCGCAACATATCAGTGCATGATTAGACATGTCTGGAGAAACAAATCAGCAAAACAGTAGAGGCATACGTAGACAATGTTGTCGTCAAAACCAAACACGTCGACTCTTTGATAGACGACTTGAGGCTCACATTCGACAACATCCGAACATACGACATTAAGCTCAATCCGGAAAAATGCGTTTTCGGCATACCAGCCAGAAAGCTCATGGGTTTCATTGTCTCTAGTAGAGGTATTGAAGCTAATCCGGCCAAAATCCGAGCTTTGTCACTGTTGGCTACCCCAACAGACCTCAAATAAATCCAAAAGTTAACAGGATGTGTGGCGGCTCTAAGCCGCTTTATCTCCCACTTAGGAGAAAAGGCTTTACCCCTTTATCGCCTCCTCAGGCGCACCGAACACTTTGAGTGGACGGACGCTGCCACAGCCGGATTGGAAGAAATAAAGGCCATTTTGGCAACCAACCCAATCCTGGCCACAGTGCTCGTCGTTGAATGAGAAGCTGACGAACATAAATTCCCTCTTCAAAAGCCGGTATCCTATGTATCCACTGTCCTCACTCCATGCAAATCACGGTACCCACATTATCAAAAGATAGCCTACACGGTATTCATGGCATCCCGGAAGCTGCGACACTACTTTCAAGAGTGTTTGATTACAGTAGCCTCGGAAGTGCGACTTAATGATATTATAAACAACCGCGATGCTACAGGCCGGATTGCCAAATGGGCTATTGAGCTCCTCCCGTTTGACATAACATACAAACCTCGACGAGCCATTAAGTCGCAAGTATTGGTCGACTTTGTCGCCGAATGGACGGAGGTCGAACTCCCTAAAGAGTACGACGCATACTCCAATTGGATCATGCACTTCGATGCTTCTAAAATGTTGGCTGGTCTAGGGGCTGGCGTCATCCTGACGTCCCCAACCGGAGATACTGTCCATTACGTACTGCAAATATTGTACACAGACTCCAACAACGCAGCCGAATACGAAGCCCTATTGCATGGTCTTTAGATGGCAGTCTCCATTGGCATTCAATGCCTGGAGGTTCGTGGGGATTCAAACCTTGCAATATCCCAAATAAATGGAGACTTTGACGCCAAGGATCCAAAAATGGCGGCCTATCGAAACGCCGTCCTAAAAATGTTAGCTCGGTTCGAGGGGCTCGAATTTCACCATGTGGCTCGGGAAAACAATCAGGCGGCAAATATCCTCGCCTGCATCAGCGCAAAACACGATGCGGACCCCCCCAACATCTTTCTGGAAAGGCTATTCAAGCCATCCGTAGTATGGGAAGGGGACACCGGTAACCATAGTCCGGACCCGGCCAAAATGCCCGATACCGAATACTCTGACACAATCGGAGGCCCCACCACCGAAATCACACCTTCAACACACATAATAATGGCCATTATAGCCCCGTGGACAGAACCATTCCTGCCCTACCTAACTAGGCAGGAACTTCCGGAGGACCAAAATGAGGCACGCTGCATAGTGCGGTGATCTAAGGCCTATAGGGTCCACGAGGGAGAATTGTATAAAAAAGCACTACCGGAGTCCTTCAAAGGTGCATCTCCGAAGAGGAAGGGTGAAACCTTTTAGCAGAAATCCATGCTGTACTCGGCGGTCACCACGCCACAGCGCGGGCTCTTGTAAGCAAGGCCTTCCGTACATGATTCTATTGGCCAATGGCCCGAGCAGATGCACAGGACTTGGTCCAACATTGTGCCGGTTGCCAGTTCTTTGCAAATCAAAGCCACATGCCACCCACCGCCTTCAAACAATCCCCATTACGTGGACCTTCGCGGTCCGGGGGCTTGACATGGTTGGACACCTTAAAGGGGGAACCCACAAGAAAAAATACTTACTGGTCATGGTGGATAAATTCACCAAATGGATAGAGGCCATGCCTATTAAAACAGCTGAATCCGGACCAGTGATAGACTTCATATCTGGGGTCGTACACCGTTATGGTGTCCCCCACAGCGTCATCACTGACAATGGCAGAAACTTCACAGCCGATGAGGTAAAACTCTAGTGCAGCAAAATGGGCATCAAGCTCGATTATGCTTCAATCTATTCTCCCTGGAAGATGTTTCTTACTACCCATGTAATATAACATAACTAGTTGGGCACTTGTCTGTTCAAGCACTTATGACCCCTACGCCTGGTCTCCACGCATGCCCCGGTTCTTATATAACTGCGCGGGTATTCAGATACACTCCGGACTATTGGGTCCCGAGGTTGAAGCGAAAAGGTCCTCCAAGACAAATGATCTACAATCTGGCTAGAAGGCATTATACATGTCACTTTCATTACAAAGTCATGCAGACTGACTAAATTCCTCTTCTATACCATCCAACAGGCGGTCTAGCTTACAATCCTGTTGGGCATACTTTGCGGCTAATTCTACTTGCCCATAAACTAAGCTAACGGGGATTTCTTTTCCGTTGGGCTCCACAGGTCTGACCTCGGCCATGTGATTTGGGTCTGCCTTGGTATACCGCGTCTTCACCATGGCCTAGGCTTCTCTGGCACCATGTCGGAATGCTGATATCTTCCATAATCGGAAGCGCCGCCATGCTCCCGTGAGCTTCTCCGCAAGCTCTGCAACACCCTCTGGCAGGGAGACGGACGGCCACAAGGCCTGGGCAGCACCCTACGTCACCTGCCGAACTTGTTCGTGCAGATGTGACAGCTCGGATAGAAGATCACCCGCAGACCCGGGAATTTCCTCTGCGGGACGACCCGTCAGCATACCTACAGACATAACGCTGTTAGTTGGCTTCTTCGCTGAACTCCTTTAAAAGGATTCGTTCAAGCACTTACTGAAAATGCCGCGCCGAAGCCGTTTATTCTTCTTCTCGGAGTCTGCAAGCTGGCCCCGAACGTCTTTTAGTTCCACGCTCAGCTTAATATTGGCGTCTTGGAGATTGTTTTTCTCCTGCCTAACCTCAGTCAGCACGCGTTTGCCAGCCTCTAGCTGTCGCATAACATGCTGGTCCTCCGGATTTTCTCCGGAATCATCTACAACATCTGTTGTTAGATCTGCAGCCATGCCGCACATTATATGGTAACCATCATTCTTTAAAGTAAATGTTACCAGCAGGTGACTTTTTCGGTTCCTGCAATGCGGCCATAGCAGCCCGCAGTTGGGTCTTGCATTCCTCTAGCTCCTGTGACAGCCTAGTATTCTTCTCTGTAAAACCTTCACAATAAAGATGATCCTTAAATCAGTTCTGCTAACTGTTTCAAGTCTCAGGGGCTACTGATACATATAAATCGTAAGATTTACTTACCCATACATCCTTTACATACTGATCCGTGGCTCTGGCTAGACCATCTTGAGCAGCTCGGAGGTACGCCTCTCCAGAATTGAAGGCATCAAATGCCTTTAGTGAGAAACAAGCGTCACGGAGTACGGCCCAGCGCCGCCTATGATTCATTGCGCTTTCCACCTATGAGTTTGTAGAGGATAATCTATCTGCATCCTCTGTAGGGGGATTATCCGGCGCCCGCCCCATATCGGCTTCCGCCTCTATGTCCGGTCCTGGCGCCCGGCTGGTGGAAGCGTGATTAGTAACATCGCCAGACATATTCCGGCGAGCGTTTTTTCTGTTAAAGAAACACGGGCGTCATTATATTTCGAGAAAGACGACAACCACGGAGCGGGGTTTGTTATACCTTTGCGCCGGCATCTCCATCCTGACCGCCTTCCTTTTTGGCCTACCCGGCCTCGGTGCCTCCTATTGGCGCGTTGCTGCAGGTTCGGCAGGGCGTCCCGAATGCCTTCCCTGTAAAAATGCCATGTGTATATGGTGGGTGAATTGTCTAAAAGGGGATCCTAGTTTTGGAGTTCGGATTTTTGGTTTTTCTTACGTGCGATGCAGGGACAGTCCGGGATAGTCGGCCGTAATGGCCACCATGGCATCGTCGCAGCTTAACTGATAGAACTGCCGGTCTATCAGCTCTACGAATATAACCGAATCTTCTTCAAGTCTGGAGTCGAGGGCCCGGTCAGGGTCCTCTGGTTGTGGAAAAGGGCTGCTGACCTCCTTTATGTCTTTTCGCAGTTCCTGCGCAAAGTGGCAAGGTGAATACTTACGACAAAGAATGCGGGAAAAATGGGAGCAGGGAGATATAACTTACCCAGCTTGGAGGATTGTACATGGAGAATCCATCCCGTGGCTTGATGCGGGTGAACTCCTCTTCCTCACCCCTGAACAACTCGGACAGAATTTTCGCTAAAGCGGCAGCATTGTCCGGACCCTTATGCCCGCAGCGGGTGGCGTCATCCGCCCCGTTATAACACCACAAGGGGTGCCCACGATATTGAAGTGGTTGCACTCCCCGCATTACGCAAATCGACATAACTTCGATTACTGTCAATCCTGATCGAGCCAGTGCTTTAATTCGGTTCATCAGATAGAGGACTTCTCCATTGTCTTCCACCTGGGGGCTCCGTGGGCGCCAACTTCGGCGTTTCTTCAGAGGAGCATTGTTGAACTCAGGAAGACCCCGCCGAACAGGGTCCAGAAGGGGAACATTCTCCATATGAAACCATTCTGAAGGCCAGTCTTCGGGTGACTTCTTCAGAGTACCGGACAGGTATCCGGTATCGGCGATGCACCATATTTCGGCTCCGCCCACTTGATAAAGTGACCCCCTTTGTGTGCGAGGGACGAGGCAAAATAGCCTTTTCCATAGCTCGAAGTGAGCCTCGCAGCCCAGGAACAACTCGCAGAGAGCCACATAGCCGGCGATATGTAGGGTGGAGGCGGGGGTGAAATTGTGTAATTGGAGGTCGTAGAACTCCAGGAGCCCGCGAAGGAACGGATGAATTGGAAATTCGAGTCCCCTTAATAGATAGGGAACAAGGCAGACCCATTCCCCCATAGAGGGACAGGGAAAGCTCTTCGCTTGCTCCCCGCCATTATAGGTTGCAAGCCCGGCTCGAACGGGCACCATGTACGCCAGAGGGAGAAATCTCTTAGTCTGCAGTCCGACTAAACTACTGTGTGGGACTGAACACCTCTCCCAATCACCGGGCTTAGGGCTTCGGTGGCGGGAGGAGGAGCCGCGGAGGTCGGCCATGCTAGAATGGATCTTTCCGGAATGCGCTCTGATGGACTCTCGCTGGGGGAGGATGGTATGGATCGGATCTAAGGATCCCCATCCCTTTAATAGACAATTTATTTATCTGGATAGGGGGGCGAATGTAAAAATGCCCTGGTTCCTTGTATTCATTCGACGCGTGGGAGAAAGCCCTTATTGGGCACAGAAGCCAAGAGGTCCAAACATTTATGGGACCGGACACTGCTTTACAAACGTTCGAAAGATGGAGAAGAACCCGCCTTGCAATGTCGAAGACAATACTGCGCGTCGGACTCATCGTCATTGAAGCCTGGTTCGGGGGCTACTGAGGGAGTCCTGGATTAGGGGGTATCCGGACAGCCGGATTATATCCTTTGGCTGGACTGTTGGACTATGAAGATACAAGATTGAAGACTTCGTCTCGTGTCCGGATGGGACTCTACTTGGCATGGAAGGCAAGCTAGGCAATACAGATGTGTATGTCTCCTCCTTTGTAACCGACCTTGTGTAACCCTAGCCGCCTCTGGTGTCTATATAAACCGGAGGGTTTTAGTCCATAGGATAACAATAATACCATAGGCTAGCTTCTAGGGTTTAGCCTCTCCGATCTCGTGGTAGATCAACTCTTGTAATACTCATATCATCAAGAATAAATCAAGCAGGACGTAGGGTTTTACCTCCATCAAGAGGGCCCGAACCTGGGTAAAACATCGTGTCCCCTGCCTCCTGTTACCATCCGCCTAGACGCACAGTTCGGGACCCCCTACTCGAGATCCGCCAGTTTTGACACCGACACCCATCATCGGAATATACAAGCCAAGTTCTATAATGAAAATTCCACTAGTATATGAAGGTGATAACTCAAGAGTCTCTCTATATGAAGAACATGGTGCTACTCTGAAGCACAAGTGTGGTAAAAGGATAGTAACATTGCCCCTTTTCTCTTTTTCTCTCATTTTTTTTGATTTTTTTGTTTTTTTGGGCTTCTTTGGCCTCCTTTTTTTATTTGGGCTTCTTTGGCCTCTTTTATTTATTTTTAAAGACCGGAGTCTCATCCCGACTTGTGGGGGAATCATAGTCTCCATCATCCTTTGCTCACTCGGGCAATGCTCTAATAATGATGATCATCACACTTTTATTTACTTACAACTCAGTATTACAACTCGATACCAGAACAAAGATATGACTCTATATGAATGCCTCTGGCGGTGTACCGGGATGTGCAATGATCTAGCATAGCAATGACATCAAAAAACGGACAAGCCATGAAAAGATCATGCTAGCTATCTTACGATCATGCAAAGTAGTATGACAATGAATGCTCATGTCATGTATATGATGATGGAAGTTGCATGGCAATATATCTCAGAATGACTATGGAAATGCCATAATAGGTAGGTATGGTGGCTGTTTTTAGGAAGGTATATGGTGGGTTTAAGGTACCGGTGAAAGTTGCGCGAGACTAGAGAGGCTAGCAAAGGTGGAAGGGTGAGAGTGCGTATAATCCATGGACTCAACATTAGTCATAAAGAACTCACATACTTATTGCAAAAGTCTATTAGCTATCGCAATAAAGTACTACGCGCATGCTCCTAGGGGGATAGATTGGTAGGAAAATACTATCGCTCGTCCCCGACCGCCACTCATAAGGAAGACAATCAATAAATACCTCATGCTCCGACTTTGTTACATAAGGGTTCACCATACGTGAATGCTACGGGAATCACAAACCTCAACACAAGTATTTCTACTAATCCACAACTACCCACTAGCATGACTCTAATATCACCATCTTTATATTGCAAAACTATTGCAAGGAATCAAACATATCATATTCAGTGATCTACAAGTTTTATGTAGGATTTTACGACTAACCATGTGAATGACCAATTCCTGTCATCTCTCTAAATAGATATAAGTGAAGCAAGAGAGTTTAATTCTTTCTACAAAAGATATGCCCGTGCTCTCACAAATATAAGTGAAGCAAAAGAGCATTCTACAAATGACAGTTTTCTATGTAAAGAGAAACAGGCAATCCAAACTTCAAATGATATAAGTGAAGCACATGAAGCATTCTATAAAGCCATACTAAAAAGATATAAGTGAAGTGCATAGAGCATTCTATAAATAAACCAAGGACTATCTCATACCAGCATGGTGCATAAAAGAAAAATGAAAACTAAATGCAAAATACGCTCCAAGATCTGCACATATCACATGAGTGAAACGAATCCGAAAACATACCGATACTTGTTGAAGAAAGAGGGGATGCCTTCCGGGGTATCCCCAAGCTTAGACACTTGAGTATCCTTGAATATTTACTTGGGGTGCCTCGGGCATCCCCAAGCTTGAGCTCTTGCCTCTCTTCCTTCTTCTCACATTGAGACCTTCTCGATCATCGAACACTTCATCCACACAAAACTTTAACAGAAAACTCGGTAAGATCCGTTAGTATAATAGAGAAAATCACAACTCTAAGTACTATTGCAAACCAATTCATATTTTGTTTTTGCATTTTAGCTACTGTAATATAACTTTTTCATGGCTTAATCCACTGATATAAATTGATAGTTTCATCAAAACAAGCAAACTATGCATCAAAAACAGAATCTGTCAAAAACAGAATAGTCTGTAGAAATCTGAACATTCACCATACTTATGATACTTTGAAAATTCTACCAAAATTATGAAAAATAAAAAATTTGTATAGAAATATATTGCAAAAAGAATCAGAACCATTTTACGTTCCAGTAAAAAAATGAAAATCACGCACTCTAGCCAAAGTTCCTGTCCTGCACCGTACAAACCAACAAGTAAAGTAAACATCCTAAAGGCAAACCTTGGCACATTATTTTTATAATACAATGGAATTGTACAAGGGGATAAATATTTTTGTTGAAAAGTTTCTGTAATCAAGATTCATAAAGTTTCAGTGAGCATGAACAAAGTTCAAGGCTAGCTCCCACTTCAACAATGCCTGTCTCTCTCTTTCACTTTCCTTTTTGAAAAAGATTTAGGTTCCCCTCTTTATTTTTTTGTTTTTAAACTATATAAAAGCACTCAACATAAATAAATGACTCTCTAAAACTTCCGGGTTGTCTCCCTGGCAGCGCTCTCTTTAAAGCCATTAAGGTAGGCATATAGTGCTCAAGTAGTGAATCCACCCGGATCCCAAGGTATATCAAAGCCAATTTTAATTAACTATGATTTGTAATTTAGTAGCGAGCACAAAGTAACATATTTCATGTAACAACGAAGTCTAACTCTCTTCCTATGCATCGTCATGTCATAAAAGAACAATTCATGCACACATGGTAAAGGCCAATACATAGTATAATCAGTTTCTTGCAATTTTATCGTGTTGGAAACATAGAGAGGTGGAGATATAGTTCCTCTCTCATAATAATTGCAAGTAGGAGCAGTAAGAACATGCATATTATACTCATAAAAATCATCATGTGTAGTAGTAAAAGGCAACCCATCAATATAATCCTTAATTAGCACAAACTTCTTCGATATAGTGTAGTTTGGAGAATTCAAAAAGATAATAGGACTATCATGTGTGGGTGAAATAGCAACAATTTCATGTTTAACGTAAGGAACTATAGCAAGTTCATCTCCATAAGCATAATTCATATTGGCATGTTGGCCACAAGCATAGCAAGCATCATCAAGAAGGGATATTTCAAAAGAATCAACGGGATCATAGAAATTATCATAGCATTCATCCTTCGGTAAGCATGAAGGGAAATTAAACAATGTATGAGTTGAAGAGTTACTCTCATTAGAAGGTGGGCACGGGTGATCAATCCGCTCTTCCTCCTATTGTTCTTCGCTCTCCTCCTCATCTTTTTCATCCCATGAGCTCACAGTTTCATCAATTTCTTCTTCCATAGATTCCTGCAAAATATTAGTCTCTTCTGGGACAGCAGAGAGTTTCTCAATAAACGCATCAATATCAGAATTGTATTCATAATTCTCATAACAGTATTTAAGGATAGCTAAATTTTCAGGTCTGTAGATAGCTTCATAAAGATTTTCATATTCTTTGAACATAGATTCAATTTCATAACACCCATAAAAGCAACAAATTCTTCTATTTGTTCCACATCATAGTAGTCATATATACCTCTAGCATAAGAAGCCAAAGTTTCATTATCATTAAATTCACATGAAAAGGGAAGGTGTGGAGCCTTCATCCTAAAGCAACAAGTATAATCATATCTCAATCATAGTTGCCTAGCATACCAATACAACATATAAATTTAATCCCATAATAGTTTCCCTTTTTGAGTCAAGCGATAATCCCTAAAGTATTCACGTTGATCCAACATGTCTCCCATTCCCAAATTGAATTGGGTTTTCTCTGGATTATCAAAGTAGTACATAATATCTGTCACATAACGAGCATCGAGGGTTTTAGGAGGTTCCTCATCTCCATGAGCAGCAAGTACACCTAATTTTTTGGTATTTCGTGTTCCATATCCATAATTAAAGATAAAGAACAACTAAGAACAACACATAAAAATAACTTAGTGATAAAGCAAACAAGCACACACGAGAATATTCACCCCACGCTATTGATCCCCGGCAACGGCGCCAGAAAAAGGTCTTGATAACTCGCAAGTATAGGGGATCGCAACAGTTTTCGATAAGTAAGAGTGTCGAACCCAACGAGGAGCTAAAGGCATAACAAATATTCCCTCAAGTTCTATCGACCACCGATACAACTCTACGCATGCTTGATGTTCGCTTTACCTAGAACAAGTATGAAACTAGAAGTACTTTGTAGCTGTTTTTTGATAGGTTTGCAAGATAATAAAGATTGCGTAAATAAAAAGTAGGGACTTTTTAGGTAACGACACAACTAAATTAGTTTTAATAAAGAGCTTTTTGTTACGAGAAAGTTATTTTTCCCTACGCAATCGATAACTAGACCGGTAATCGTTATTGCAATTTTATATGAGGGAGAGGCATAAGCTAACATACTTTCTCTACTTGGATCATATGCACTTATGATTGGAACTCTAGCAAGTATCCACAACTACTAAAGATCATTAAGGTAAAACCCAACCATAGCATTAAAGCATCAAGTCCTCTTTATCCCATACGCAACAACCCCCTTAATCAGGTTTGTGTTTTAGTCACTCACTCAACCCACTATAAGCGAATCATGAACGTTTTGCAACACCCTACAATGGGGATCCCTCACGTTTGCGTGACACGGAGAGTACCATAGAACAGAATTAATAATAAAACATGCAACTCAAATCAATCTTGATCATCAAATAGCCCACTGGACAAAATGGATCTACTCAAACATGATAGGATAGCCATACATCATTGGAAAATCATATATAGCGTTGAGCACCATGTATAAGTAGAGATTACAACGGGTAAGAGAGAGGTTACACCGCTGTATAGAGGGGGAATAGTTTGTGATGATGGCGGTGAAGTTGTTGGTGAAGATTGTGGTGATGATGATGGCCCCGGTGTGCCCCCCTCCTTATTCTACTTCCTTGACCTCCTCCCTAGATGGGAGAAGGGTTTCCCCTCTGGTCCTTGGTCTCCATGGCATGGGAGGGGCGAGATCCCCTCCAAGATTGGATCTATCTCTATGTCTCTCTCTATTTCTGCGTTCCCAGATTCTTCCCTTTCACCGTTTCTTATATTCCCGGAGATCTGTAACTCCGATTGGGCTGAAATTTTTACACGATCTCTATCCGGATGTTAGCTTTCTTGTGGCAAATGAAGGGCACCAACCGCCTTACGGGGTGGCCACGAGGGCCCAGGGCGCGCCCCCTGCCTCGTGGCCCCTCGGACATCGTCTCGCGTTGATTTTTCTTCCCAAAAATCACATATATTCCAAAAAAATCTCTTTCAGTTTTTATCCCGTTTGGACTCCGTTTGATATGGATTTACTGCAAAACAAAAAACATGCAACAAACAGGAACTGGCACTAGGCACTAGATCAATATGTTAGTCCCAAAAATAGTATAAAAAGTTGCCAAAAGTATATGAAAGTTGAATAATACTCGCATGGAAGAATGAATTTTTTTAGATACGACAGAGGCGTATCAGCTACCAAACGTCACAACGTAACTAGGTGATTATAAAGGTGCTCTACAGGTGTCTCTAATGGTGTTTGTTGAGTTGGCATAGATCGAGATTAGGATTTGTCACTCCGATTGTCGAAGAGGTATCTCTAGGCCCTCTCGGTAATGCACATCACTCTAAGCCTTGCAAGAAATATGACTAATGAGTTAGTTACGGGATGTTGCATTACGGAACGAGTAAAGAGACTTGCCTGTAACGAGATTGAACTAGGTATTGAGATACCGACGATCGAATCTCGGACAAGTAACATACCGATGAAAAAGGGAACGACGTATGTTGTTATGCGGTTTGACCGATGAAG
This sequence comes from Triticum dicoccoides, assembly GCF_002162155.2. Lineage (NCBI taxonomy): Eukaryota > Viridiplantae > Streptophyta > Magnoliopsida > Poales > Poaceae > Triticum > Triticum dicoccoides. The sequence goes on along the minus strand of NC_041392.1, from coordinate 686,260,826 downwards.
ATCTTCATAGAATATGTAGGAACCAATATCAGCATCAAGGTTCCGCAATTGTTTATTGAGCGGAGATGTGTCTCGGTCATGTCTACATAGTTCTCGAACCCGTAGGGTCCGCACGCTTAACATTCTGTGATGATTTGTATTATGGGTTATGTGTTTTGATGACTGAAGTTTGTTTGGAGTCCCGTATGAGATCTGGAACATGACGAGGAGTCTCGAAATGGTGGAGACATAAAGATCGATATATTGGAAGGCTATATTCGGACATCGGAAAGGTTCCGAGTGATTCGGGTATTTTTCGGAGTACCGGAGAGTTACGAGAATTCGTGTTGGGCCTTAATGGGCCGTACGGTCAAGGAGAGAAAGGCCTCAAGGGTGGCCGCGCCTCTTCCCCATGGACTGGTCCGAATTGGACTAGGAAAAGGGGGCGCCCCCTTCCTTCCTTCTCCTTTTCCCTCCCTTTTTCCTAGTCCATATAGGAGGTGGAATCCTACTAGAACTAGGGAGTCCCTGTAGGACTCCACACTTTGGGCACGCCCTATGAGGGCTGGCCTCCTCCTCCCTTCATCCTTTATATACGTGGCCAGGGAGCACCCCATAGACACAAGTTGATCATTGATCTCTTAGCCGTGTGCGGTGCCCCCTGCACCACAATCCGCCTCGGTATATAGTAGCGGTGCTTAGGCGAAGCCCTGTTCCGATAGCATCATCATCACCGTCATCACGCCATCGTGCTGAGGAAGCTCTCCGTCGACACTCTGCTGGATCGTGAGTTCGTGAGACGTCACCGAGCCGAACGTGTGCAGATCGCGGAGGTGCCGTAACTTCGGTGTTAGGATCGGTCAATCGTGAAGACGTACGCCTATATCAACCGTGTTGTTACAACGCTTCCGCTTACGGTCTACGAGGGTACGTGAACAAGAATCTTCCCTCTCGTTGCTATGCATCACCATGATCTTACGTGTGCAGATTTTTTTTGAAATTACTGTGTCTCCCAACATCTTACCCATGCACCATGCCTCCACGTGGTGATGTTTGAGCTGCTAGCTTGCAGTGGCCATCACCGTCCAGCTCGCTGGAGTGGCCGGCTCCTTCTGGTTACCCGTCCTTTGCTAGGCTGCGCCCTCCAACGCACATGGCTGGGCTATGCAACAGAATGCGTGTGCCTCGCTCGCCTCGACTCGCTGCTTGGCGACCGCCTGCAGCGCCATGCGTGCTGCTCGCTGGCTCGACCAACGTAGCCGTCTGGGCTGAGGCCTCACGCGTCGCGCCGTTGCTTTATGTTGCGCCGCCGTTGCTTCCTTCTGGCATTGTAGCTATCACCCCTCGTACATATGCTCCTATACGAGCACTTGGACTATCCACAGGGATAGCCGCGCGTGGAGCTTCTTACCTCGTGTCTTGGAGTTCTGACGCCCTTGTTTTCTCTGAACGCGACGCACGAAGACGGCTTCTCCATGGCCAAGCGCACGCGGCAATTGCTACATCCGCTCCAGCAATGTTAGCACTTATGTCTATAGTACTGATATAAGTTTTGGAATCACTCCACGTATATATAGCTTTGACACGAGTTTTCGAACCATGATCATGATGGCAAACTTTTTCTTTCGCAAGGTCGACAATTTCTTTATTCAACGCTTAAGAGTCTGGATCCTTCTCGTCCACAAGTTCACTCATCAATATCATGTCACCATCATCTTCTTGCTGGGCCATGAGTGCAGTTAGCCTTGAAGTGGCTGAGGACGCCACAGTTATAACACCTCACTTTTCTAATGTCAAATTTTCTCCTCGATGGCGGTGCAGTCTCATCGTCTGAGTTGTCATCCGAGTCGGCGAAGTTCTTTCTCGCCGAACGTTGCTTCCCCTTCGTCTTGCTGCTGTTCCTGGATCCGCCCTGCTTTTCTAGGGCGATCCACTACGCCTTCATGAGCATCACAAGCTGGGCATTCCTCCCATCCCCAAGACTGTACCGCATACGCTCATCATGGGCCTTGTATCGTCTGACAAGATCGTCGATGGAGAGTCACGAGATCGACGCATTGCTCGATCACCGTGACAATTTGCATGTACTGGGGAGGGGCCGCGCGCAAGAACCGTCGGACAACCGAGGTCTCCGTGAGGTTTTCTCCAAGCGCGTGAATCCGATTGACGAGAGTTGCCACCCGTGAACCGAACGCGTCCACGGACTCATCGTCTCCCATGACCAAAGTGTGATAGTTCCTTAAGAGAGTTTGGAGATTAGCTTGCTTGACGTGGGTGTGTTCCTCAAACTGGAGCTTCAGCGTATCCCACACCTCCTTCGCCGTTGCTTTAGTGATCAGGTGCTGAAGGACATCCATCGGCATTACCAAATAAATTGCCGATGCCGTCTGCCGATCCTTCCGGTGCTCGGCTCCCTCTTTCTTGTACGTGTCAACTCCAGGATCCATCACGTCCCATAGCTCGTAGGCATGAAGACCACACTTCACGAGCACCTTCCATACTTCGAATTTCTCGTGATTAAATCGTGGGTATGACGAACCGGGCACAACAAGTACTTTAGCCGCGCTGGGCGCTTCCACAATTTGCTTGCCCGCCATGACCTTCCGTTACTAAAAGATTAACTTTGCTCTGGATACCAATTGTTGGCGTAGACCCGACCTTAACGATGCTGTTGTCGAGTATTTTCCGACAATACGCAGTGACGTACAAGCTACAGCCCATTGCTTCCGACTGCTTCAACGGAGACGTGCACGTACAGCGGTAAACAAGCAGGCAAGCACCCTGGTGGATGGATTTTCGTGTCTAGCTAGCTAGCGTAGATCAAATCAATAAAGTGCAACGGCTCGACACGAGCCTCTTAGCCAACTCGGAGAGTCCGCGTATTGTGTTCCATCGACTTAATCTACGCTAGCTAGCTAGACACAAGAATCCATCTACCAGGATGATTGCCAGCTTGTTTATCGCTGTACGTGCACGTCTCCGTCGAAGCAGTCGGAAGCAATCGGCTGTAGCTGTAGCTTGTACGTCGCTGCGTATTGTCGGAAAGTATTTGGCAACAGCGTTGTTAAGGTCGGGTCTGTGCCAACATCCTCCTCCTTGGCGACCTCTTCCTTGGGCTTGGTTTCGGTCTTCATGCTGTCCTCGCCGCTGGTTGCCTTCTTCTCACCGCCGGCGACGTCTTTGGTTGGCGGTGGTGGTGGCGGCACCATCCTCCTTAACCACACCAGGTTTATCCCTCTTAATCTCCTCGACGACAGTAGTCGGCGCCGGGACACCAGAGTACAGGCGGTTGGGCACGGTGAGCGTGAGCACGGCCGCCTCGAAGCGGCCGGCGATGTCGTCGAGGCTGGCGTTGGATGGCAGCTGGAAGACCTTATGGAAGGAGCCCGGGGTGGCGCCCGGCCTCGCCCCACTCACGGTGATCATGCCGGCGCCGTCCACCTGCACCCTGAAGTCGCCCTCCTTGAACCTCTTGAGGCTGAGGCGGAGCACTTAGCTGCCGGCCTTGTCCGCCCATTCCAACTTGGGGTCCACGACCGGTGCCGGCTGCTGCCGCTTCTGCTTGGTGTTGATGGCGGCCGCCATGAGGAAGCGTAGGCAGGGAATCGTGGTGGACGCTGTGATGGATGGATTGGCTGGTTGATGGTGGTTGTGAATTGTGATCGAGAGAGGTGAGATGAGATGGGAAGGTTGGCATGATGCGTCGTGTATATATGTACTTGTGTAGGTCGTGCTTGGTATGGCATGGTTGATACGAAACTTGTAAATGAAGGAAATCGTTGGATGGAATTAATCCGGCGGGCGTACATCCTGCATGCATTCATGTACTGTAAGAAGAACAAGCGTAGTCATAGCATACTCTGTGGAGTCATGTGTGAGGAAAGGTTAAGGGATCTCCGTGCGGTAGGGTAAATGGATTTGGACGGAAGCTAGCTATTTGGGAGAAGAAAGAAATAAAGGATGCTTGGTGTGCATGGTAGTCGGGGCAGGCAAGCTACCTCGATCGATCGCCGGCTGCACACAGCACCACCTCTTGTTCACATACTGTTCACATCGATCGCCATCTTACTTTTATCTCACTTCAAATATACTGTACTTGCTTTTGAAAAATGGCACAACTTGAGAAGGTGCAATCCTAAACTTAGCAAGCGCGTGCATGGACGGATCCTCAAAGTTCTGAATTCTGATATAAATTGTTAGGAGTGCCTAAAACTCATCTAGACGAGACATAGTTTGATTTTATTTACGTGATATCAGATGACATCACATGTTTGTTGTGTCAGCCTGTTTTGCATGTAGGCCAAACTTAGTTTATTTTTTATTTTTGAGGGGAATGTCCTTAGGCGCACTTTATTAACATCAAACAACCGTTACATAAAAAATAATATTTTTTTGTTTTTTGAGAAATCTCGTCAACCTTTATTCATTAAAAAAACAAACGACATAGGTACAAGGTTTGGGTCATGAGAATAGCCCAAAGAAGCATGTCTACCCAGTCCTACGTTACCAGCGAATTTGACGTGATTGTGATCCTCACAATTATGGTTCCTACGCTCATGAATAAGCGAGTATGAATTAAAACTATTACAACGAAGCATTATTTCATGCACTAGAGCAGCGTTGGGGCCGCCTGTCCTCCTGTTGATATCATTAACCACTTCTTGGCAATCCGAGGCCACACAGATATTGGTAGTCGCAAAATCTTCTGCCAATGCCAAAGCTTCCCGGCACGCATAATTCTCTAGCATCACAGGATCAGTAATTCCCTGAAAAACAACTGCCGATGAGCCCAGGTATAAGCCGTCCTGGTCACGACATATCGCCGCAGCTGCCCCTCCACACCGAGACCTGGCCACTGCTCCGTCCACATTAATCTTTGCCTTGCCATTTGGAGGTGGCAGCCACCTCTTCCTCTGGGCAGATGATGTCGTATGTGTTATTTGATGCTTGTTCCTAGCATTCAACTGCCCAAGCTCATCAATGTAATTGTTAACAAATGATGTGGTCTGTTGCGGACTCTGGAAAACTGATTCATATATGGCCTTCCGTCTCGGAAACTAGATAGACCATAGTGTGATTACCAGTCGCGTGAAACTTGCATGGTCCAGGGATTCATTTAACTGAAATAGCCAGATCCTCGCATTAGCTTCCAAGTTCTCTGACATTTGAGAAACAAGTGCCTCATCTGATAGAGCCCATATCCAGCGTGACATTGTGCACGACACCAGCGCATGTCTCCATGAATCAACGCAGCCACATAGCGGACATGTATCATGTACCGCCATGTTTCGCCCCTATAAGGTATCCGTCGTTGGTAGCGAGTGATGGGTAAGACTCCAGAGGAATATTCAGACCTTCGATGAACCTTTAATTTCCATAACGAACACCATGATTTTTCATCCTGTTCGGCATTAGAGAATCCACTCCTTCCTTCTAGCCACTCCTCCCTCTGCAACTTGGTTTTCAGAAGGAATTTATATGCCGAACTAACACTGAAATTACATTTCTTCTCTGGATGCCATGCCCAGAAGTCTGGTATGTTGCGAGTGCAAACATGGATCTTTAGAATGGCGTTGGCATCAATTGGAAGAAAAACATTGCGGATTAGAGCCTGATTCCATGATGCTGCTGCCGGGATTAGAAGCTCCGACACATACCTTGGAGGGTTCGCCACTAGCGACGTGATCGGTCGTGGTGTCATCTCCTTCGGTATCCAATTATCAGCCCAAATATCTGTTGTTTGCCCATTGCCAATCCGCCATATGATGCCCTTCTTTAGTAAATCTCTCCCTTCCAGGATAGCACGCCAAATTTGTGAGGGTCTAGTGCCTAACTCCGCAGTAAGGATTGTCTTGTCCGGGTAGTAAACTGCTTTGAGAATTCTTGCACTCAAACTTGATGGTTCCTGGAGAAGCCTCCATGCTTGTCTAGCAAGCAAAGGCAAATTGAAAATCTCAAGATCCCTGAAGCCGAGACCTCCCAAATGCTTTGGCCGAGTCATCACATCCCAAGACACCCAAGCCGGCTTGCGCTAACCTTGCTTACATCCCCACCAGAATTTTCTGAAAATAGATTCAATGTGATCACACAGTCCTCTCGGGAGCTTGAAGCATGACATAGAAAAAACCGGGATGGCTTGGGCTTAATAAGAACATCTTTACCGCCAGCTGAACGACACTTGCTCATCCAGCCCTTTACCTTATCCCACACCCTATCACTCAAATATTTGAACATCCCCTTCTTTGAGTGTCCCACATCAGTTCGCATACCCAGGTATCTGTCACTCATAAATTCATTATGAACTTGCGAAAATCCCTTGACAACATTATGCACTATCTCGGGACAACCCTTACTGAAAAATGTTGATGATTTTTCTTTATTTATTCTCTGCCCCGATGCCATGCAATAAGTATTCAATAGGTTTGAAACTTCCTCTGCTCCATTAACACTTGCCCCGAAAAACAGCAGGCTATCATCCGCGAAAAAAAGATGATTCACCGCCGGTGCCGACGGTGCCACCTTAATGCCACTGAGCTGGGATGATTCGTTTTGGGAATTTAACAGGCACAAAAGGCCCTCCGCTGATATCAAGAAAAGGTATGGAGAGATTGGATCTCCCTATCGAATACCTCTTGTGGGTTTAAACTCTTCTGACTTCACACCATCAAACATGACAGAAAAAGATATCGAGCTCATCATATTCATCACAACAGTCACCCAAGGTGCAACAAAGCCCAGCTTCTCCATAATTGACTTCAAGTAAGACCATTCCACACGGTCATATGCCTTCATCATATCAAGTTTTAGTGCAACATAAATATTGTTCTTTGATATATTCATCTTCACAAAATGCAAACATCCATAAGCTGAAATTATGTTGTCGGTAATCAGCGTACCAGGAACGAATGCCGACTGCTCATCTGATATTATTTCCGGTAGGATCACCTTTGGACGGTTTGCCAACACCTTCGAGGCGATCTTATAAAAAACGTTACATAGGCTTATTGGGCAAAATTGAGATAGTAACATTGGGTTTGATACCTTCGGGATTAGTACCAACAGGGCATCATTCACGGAAGAAGGGCTCTCCTCCCCCTTCACAATAGCTAAGACTGCCTTTGTCACGTGTCTCCATAGATATCCCAATGTTTTTGAAGGAAGTGAGCAGGGAAACCATCACGACCTGGAGCTTTTGTTGGGAACATTTGGAATAGCGCGGTTTTGACCTCCTTAGCTTCATTAGGGGCCAGCAGGGTTTCGTTCATAGCCACAGTAACTTTCACCGGAACATGCTGAAGAACCTCGTCTACCCCCCGTACCCCTTCCGAAGTGTATTGTTGCTTATAAAACTCAAGTGCCATTTGCTGCATTTCTGTTGGGTCATTAGTTACTTGCCTACTTGGACGTTCTAGTGCCTTAATCAGGTTTTTTCTCCGACGCATCGAAGCTCTCATATGGAAAAAGTGTGAGTTTCGGTCCCCAGCAGATAGCCACTCCACCCGAGACTGTTATCTCTACATCAACTCTTCCCACAAGTAAAGCTCGATCAAATGATCATTAATTTTCACCTCCACATGCGACGGGACCTCCCGCAACCTGTCATTACGCAAATGGTCCAACTCCTTCTTCAGACAGCGTATCTCTCCCTTGACACTGCCGAAAGTGGTCCTCGACCATACTCCCAGGTTTCGTGAAAGCGCCACGAGATTCGCGCGAACCTCACTCACCCACAGATTATGGCTGTTCAGATCCCACCCTAACTGAACTGCAGATTTTAGGTCGGGGTGAGTATCCCACATTACCTCATAGCGGAACTGTTTCATTTTCTTTCCTCCCCCACCTAGTTGTGCTAGGTGTAACAAGATGGCTGAGTGGTCCGATGTAGCAGACATGAGATGTTCTACAGCCGCAGAAGGAAACAAACCACACCAATCAACCGAGCCTAAAGTTCTATCTAACCTGACGCGGGTATAATAGCCGCCGGTTAGTTTCTTTTCATATGTCCATCTAGTACCTTTGAACCCAAGATCGACCAAACCACATTCATCAATAACATCATGTTGGGGATATGACTACTGAAGGTAAACCGGCTACGAGTGGCCGGGTTAACTCCCTGAATATAGAAGCGAATGAAGACGTGAGGATGGTGGCGCTTTATGAAGGCCCAGGGCCCAAAGGCAAGTTAAGGCATGTAGATGTAAACCGACTCTTTTATGTAACTTGTATTGTAAGTTAGAAGGAATAGAGACCGAGCCGGATACGTTTATGATCCGGCCTCGGGGCTCTGTAAACCGACGGACGTCAACCTATGTATATAAAGGGACGGCCCGACAGCGGTTTAGGGACAACAGACAACAACTCGAGAACCAGGCAAAGCGGATTCGCTCCCTGGTCATCAAAACCCTAGCAATACCAATCACAACTAGACGTAGGCTTTACCTTCATCGAAGGGGCCGGACTAGTTTAAAATCCCTCGTGTCCCTTGTCCGGTTTAACCCCTTTAAGCTAACCCGTAGTGATAGCTCCACAACTAAGTCCTTTCACGAGGACATCTGCCGTGACAAACCCACGACAGTTGGCGCCCACCGTGGGGCTATCGCACGATGGTTTCGAGTTCTTGAAGGGCACCTTCGGAGGACTCAAGTGATACGCTGTGGGCCGGATGACGAAGAGTCGTCGTGGCAAGCTCTACATCGACGACACAGGATGGGTTCCCGAGGCCGGTTCAATCGAATACGGATACCGGGTCCCCTTTGGTGGGATTCACGTCTTCATCGGCAAGATCGGCGAACCGGGCCCTGAGCCGGACACCTGCACCGACATCATCGAGACGGCTCAGCGTGCAAGCCCTGCCCCGGTTCAGCCAGCAGCAAGGCATGTTTTCATATGTGTCATCCATGGAGCAGAATATGAGGATGGACTGGCATCTGATGGAGAAACCGTTATTTCTTCTGATGATGAGTCTTTAACCGGAGAGACCGAGTCGCTGTATCAGTTACAGGACGGCCGGATTAGCGGAGGTTCCAACCACAACAGTATTCTGGACCCCCTCGATCTGCCAAACCGGGTTGCTGTCTTTATGGCCGGTACACAACCAGCGCAACACTCTTCTACCGCCGTGGCAATGCTCTCCGGTTCAGCAACAGCAATACCATCAGGAGCAGGGGGCTCTGCGCCACCGCCGGCTCAAGTTTTGTCTGATTTGTTCGACGCTTTGGCAACATTGATGGCAACAGAAGTGGACGCCGCGGACCGAGATCAGCACAATGCGGAGGTTGCAAAGGTGAAGGATCAGATAACTCAGGCTAAAGCGGACCTGGCAGTAGAGAACGCCAGGATGGCTACAGAACGGGCCAGGTTGGAAGCTCGGGCCTACCGGCTTAGGTTGGACCAGAATGGGAGCACTGGTTCAGCCGCGCGCGATGGACCCTCCTCGTCAGAACAACATTGTGCTGCAGTATGCTCCGACGCCCCCGGGGCATTACTCCAACCCGTTAGACAACATTGTGGCCGCCGCTTCATGATTGGCAGACCTCCTAGCTGACGACGAGTCACCAGTGGTGATTGAGACACGGCGGGCCAGAGAGCTCCTTCAAACAGCTTTAAACCAGCAGCAGGCTTATTCGCATAGTCGCGAGATGATTCATTCCACCCCCGTCCGAGTCGGAGCTATAGAAGACATGTTGAGGATGAACCGGCTGTATCAAGCAGCGCAGGTCACCGTAACTCGCCGCGAGGGCACAACCCGGCAGGCGGAGGTGCTAATGCGCACGATGTGGTGTATCATGGTCGTGCACGTCGAGAAGCCGAGTTAGCAGCCCTGCATGCAGCTCGTTAACCTATTCCGGTTCGCCCTACCACTTCAGTGGAGCTAGGCGTGGTCTTCAGTTCTTTAGGGGTGCCGTGTCTTACCATTGCTTTACGTAATGTACGACTGCCCAAGGATTTTAAGGGACCTCATAAGGTGCCCAATTACACTGTCGATGTGCAACCAGAGTCATGGGTTGAAAGTTATGAGATGGGAATGGAGATGTTGGATGTGGATGAAGCGGTGTGTTCTAAATACTTCACCATGATGTTAGAGGGGACAGCTCGCACTTGGTTAAAGAGCTTACCATCTAACTCTGCCGGATCATGGGCTGAGTTAAAACACCGGTTTATCCTGAATTTCAAAGATATTTGTAAGCAGCCTATGTCGATTGTCGACCTGGCCTCTTGTGTTCAAGAGGATGGGGAGTCTACAACCCATTGGGTGAAGCGGGTCTTAGCTATTATGCATTCGTAGGATCGTATCAACCCGGATACAACAGTGTTAACGTTGGAGGGCAATTGCCGGTTTCTACCGTTAAAGTTAAAGTTAGGAAGGCTCAAACGTCACTGCAATGACATGTCAACACTTATGGCCGCTTTGGTTAAATATGCCGATTCAGATAGTACCAAAAACCCTGACTCGGAGGAAGGCAAACAGGGAAAAGGGAAGAAGAATGGCAACACCAAGGGACAATAGCATAACCCGGTAGGTCATGGGAACAATGGTAAGCGCAAAGTAGACAATAGTTTGGACTTTGTGGCTAACACCAATGCTCAGGATAAGGGTCAACATCGTAAGGGCAAACAACCCCAGAGGTGCGGAGGGTCAGGCTCCAATCTGGAGCGCCTGTTAAATCAACCTTGTCCAAAGCATGGACCGAAGGAGAGGCCAACTCCAATATGTTTCAATATGACAATGGCCCGCCAGGCGGTTCAGGAGGTGGTTTTCATGGGTCGGGTTATGGCGGCAACAACTCCGGTTCAGGATTTCAAGGCAATTAAACCGGACATAGCAATCAAGTGAACCAGGGCAACCAGGGAGGTTATAACCATCAGGGGAATCAACAGCAGAAGCAGTCGGGTTATCAGAGTACTTCGAAGCAGTTAAATAGTGGGCAGTATCATGTCTTCACCACTAGCTTGTGCAAGCGTGATCAGAAGCTTCACAAGAGGGCCGTGAACTCTGTTGAACCGGCATTGCCTCAGTATCTGCGCTGGTCTGAGCAGCCCATTTTATGGAGTCAAGAGGATCACCCAACCCGGGTTGATAATCCGGGTCATCTGGCCTTAGTGGTGGCACCTCAAGTTGGGGGGTATAAGTTCACCAAAGTGCTCATGGATGGTGGAAGTAGTATCAACATCCTTTACTATGATACCTTCCGCCGTATGGGGTTGACAGATAAGAATCTTAAACCATTGACCACCATTTTTCATGGTGTGGTGCCTTGTAAGTCTACGTATCCAGTGGGCAAGATAGCCCTAGAAGTGGCGTTTGGAGATGATCATGATTCAAGGTCAGAAACATTGACTTTCGAGGTGGTGAAAATAAAGAGTCTGTATCACGCCTTATTTGGGCGACAGGCTTATGCCAAGTTCATGGCAAGGCCGTGTTATGTTTATGTGTAGCTTAAGATGCCGGGTCATAAGGGGACCATCATAGTACATGGGAGCAGGAAGATTGCTTTGGAATATGAGGAAGGTGATGCGGCTTACGCTGAGTCAGTTTGTACCACAGAAGAGCTGAAGTTTTATAAAGACAAGGTTGATCTGGCAGACATGACTTCTTTGAAAAAGCCAACTACGGAGCACGATCTGGCGTTGAAGTTTAAATCGGCCACAGACACTAAGATGGTTGATTTTGTTCCTGGCGATTCATCCAAGCAGTTTAGTATCAGCGCTAACCTGGATTCCAAATAGGAAAGAGCGCTCATCGAGTTCATCCGTGAGAACCGAGACATCTTTGCAAGGAAGCCTTCTAACATTCCAGGTGTACCGAGGGAACTCGCTGAGCACACACTTAATATAGATCCTAAGTTTAAACCGGTCAGGCAGTTTCTCCGCCGCTTTAACGAAGAAAGGCGTAAGGCTATTGGTGAGGAGGTAGCTCGGCTGTTGGCCGCAGAGTTTATCGTGGAGGTTTTTCACCCGGAGTGGCTAGCTAATCCGGTGCTGGTTCTTAAGAAAAATGGCACTTGGCGTATGTGTGTGGACTACACAGACTTGAACAAAGCTTGTCCAGCTGATCCTTTTGCCCTCCCATGTATTGATCAGATTATTGATGCTACGACAGGTTGTGACCGTTTGTGTTTTCTAGACGCTTACTCTGGTTATCATCAGATCAAAATGGCTGTTAAGGACCAGGAGAAGACATCTTTTATAACTCCCTTTGGAGCCTTCTGCTATGTCTCCATGCCCTTCAGGCTCAAGAGTGCCCAGGCGACTTATCGGCGCTGTGTTCAGAATTGTCTTCGTAAACAGATTGGGCGCAATGTTCATGCATATGTGGATGATATTGTGGTAAAATCCAGGAAGGAGGAAACACTAATAGATGACTTAAGGGAGACTTTTAACAACCACCGGGTTTATAAGATGATACTTAATCCGGACAAATGTGTCTTTGGTGTTCCAGCATGTAAGCTCCTGGGCTTTCTGGTGTCAAACAGGGGCATTGAGGCTAATCCGGAAAAAAATTCAGCAATCACGTCCTTGGCTAAACCGGCGTGTATCAATGACGTTCAACGTTTAGCCGGCCGGATTGCGGCTTTGACCCAGTTTATCAGTCGTCTCAGGGATAAAGCTATCCCTTTATATCAGATGCTAAAGAAAACGGTTGACTTTGTTTGGAGTGATGCGGCCGATAAAGCGTTTGAGGATCTGAAGAGGCAGTTGGCTGAACCGCCTATGCTTGCGGCTCTAATCGGTAAAGAGCCTTTACTGCTATATATGTCGCTGCTAATGCCAGGGCAGTTAGTGTGTCTATTGTTGTCGAGCACAAGGAGGCTAGAAAGGAATATCCGGTTCAACGGCCGGTTTATTATATCAGTGAGGTGCTTATCGAATCAAAGCAGCGGTATCCGCATTGGCAGAAGATGGTGTATGGGGTGTTTATGGCAAGCCGGAAGCTCAAACATTATTTTCAGGGTCATCCTATCACAGTGGTCAGTTCAGCCCCTCTGGGAGATATCATTCAAAACAGAGAAGCAACTGGCCGGATTGCCAAGTGGGCTATTGAGCTGGGACCTCACGGGCTCAAGTATACACCTCGCACAACAATCAAATCTCAAGCACTCATGGACTTCATCAATGATTGGACAGAGTTGCAGGCACCAGAGGAAAAGCCAGATAACACTTATTGGACTATTCACTTCGATGGGTCCGGGAAATTGGAGGGCTCGGGGGCTGGAGTCATATTAACTTCCCCACGAGGTGACAAGTTTTGTTATGTTCTTCGCTTATGTTCCCTTGTACTAACAATGCAGCTGAGTACGAGGCCTTACTCCACGGTCTTCGGATGGCTAAGGAGATGAACTTAAGCCGGGTTAAGTGCTTCAGTGACTCAAACCTAGTGGCTCAATAGGTATCTGGCACTTGGGGTTCTAAGGACCCACTCATGGCTGCATATTGATGAGAGGTGGACATAATGGCTGGTCATTTCAAGGGTTATCAAGTTGACCATATAGACCGGCGAAAGAATGAAGCGGAAGACGCTTTAAGTCGCCTAGGCTCTCAGCGTAAACCAGTGCCACCTAATGTCTTCCTTGACGTACTGCATAATCTGTCGGTCAAGATACCCACAGAGGAGGAGTTGGCTATTCCTGACCCGGAGGCCCAATTGGTGGCAGCTTTGCATGTTATACTGGATTGGACAGTCCCGTACTTGGCTTACATGAACCGGGGCGAGTTAACGGAGGACGAAACCTTGGCCCGGCAGATAATCCAGCGTTCCAAGTCAATGACCATATCAATGGGGAGTTACATCGTTACAGCGTCACAGGAGCAATTCAGCGTTGTGTGTCTCCTCAAGGAGATTGTGTGTCTCCTCATGGTATGGTGCCCGGTAAGTCTGCGTATCTAGTGGGCAAGATAGCCCTAGAGGTGGACTTTGGAGATGATCATGATTCAAGGTAAGAAACATTAACTTTCGAGGTGGTGAAAAAAAAGAGTCTATATCACGCCCTGTTTGGGCGACTGGCTAATGCCAAGTTCATGGCGAGGCCGTGTTATGTTTACCTGTAGCTTAAGATGCCGGGTCATAAGGGGACCATCATAGTACATGGGAGCAGGAAGATTGCTTTGGAATGTGAGGAAGGTGATGCAGCTTACGCTGAGTCGGTTTGTAACATAGAAGAGCTGAAGTTTTATAAGGACAAGGTTGATCCGGCAGACATGACTTCTTTGAAAAAGCCAACTACGGAGCACGATCTGGTGTTGAACTTTAAATCGTCCACAGACACTAAGATGGTTGATTTTGTTCCTGGCGATTCATCCAAGCAGTTTAGCATCAGCGCTAACCTGGATTCCAAATAGGAAAGAGTGCTCATCGAGTTCATCCATGAGAACTGGGACATCTTTGCATGGAAGCCTTCAGACATGCCAGGTGTACCGAGGGAACTCGTTGAGCACACACTTAATGTAGATCCTATGTTTAAACCGGTCAGGCAGTTTCTCCGCCGCTTCAACGAAGAAAGGCGTAAGGCTATTAGTGAGGAGGTAGCTCGGCTGTTGGCCGCAGGGTTTATCGTGGAGGTTTTTCACCCGGAGTGGGTAGCTAATCCGGTGCTGGTTCTTAAGAAAAACGGAACTTGGCGTATGTGTGTGGACTACACAGACTTGAACAAAGCCTGTCCAGCTGATCCTTTTGCCCTCCCACATATTGATCAGATTATTGATGCTACGACAGGTTGTGACCGTTTGTGTTTTCTGGACGTTTACTCTGGTTATCATCAGATCAAAATGGCAGTGAAGGACCAGGGAGAAGACAGCTTTTATAACTCCCTTTGGAGCCTTCTGCTATGTCTCCATGCCCTTCGAGCTCAAGAGTGCCCAGGCGACTTATCAGCGTTGTGTTCAGAATTGTCTTCATAAACAGATTGGGCGCAATGTTCATGCATATGTGAATGATATTGTGGTAAAATCTAGAAAGAAGGAAACACTAATAGATGACTTGAGGGAGACTTTTAACAACCTCTGGGTTTATAAGATGATGCTTAATCCGGACAAATGTGTCTTTGGTGTTGCAGCAGGTAAGCTCCTGGCCTTTCTGGTGTCAAACAAGGGTATTGAGCTACTAGTAGAAAAAGGGTCAAACCTGAAACACATTAGTGCCGGTTTGAATTTGAGCCGGCACTAATGTGTGCATTAGTGCCGGTTCCAATGGCTAGCTGGCCGCTCTCATTAGTACCGGTTCGTGGCGAACCTTTAGCACCGGTTCGTGCCACGAACCAGTACTAAAGTGAGCGGTGGCAGGATGTTGTTAGTCCGGGGCCCCTCCAGCACCTTTAGTACCGGGTCGTAGCACGAACCGGTACTAAAGGTCGTCCTCCATAGACCCTTCGTCCACCCGAGCTCGCTCTGTTCTTCCCCTTTCCCCTCTCCTCTCTGTTCTTTTCCCTCTTCCTCTGAAGCTCATCACACATTTTGCGCAAAATTTGTCAAGATTTGAAGGCCCCCATCCATTCAAATGATTACAAAGGTTAGCAACTTTTTCCTTTCATCTCTTATTGCTCGATTAGCTCGTGCAATGCTTTATATAGTGATTGATTTTTGAGTTTAGTAATTTGGGAGGAATTATATATATGTGCTAGTATTTGATTTATATGCAATTTGAGGTCAAAAATAACACTTAGTTTGCATATGTAGGTGTGGTTTACTTAGTACCTTCTAAATCTCCGTCGTAACCACCGTCGATCGCTCGCAACGTCCCGTCGCCGGCACCACCTTGTGGTGAGCCTCTTGTTCATGAAGTTTTATATAAAAAATTATTGTTTGTGTGATTTGGATATATAGTTACTCGTATAATTATCTTACCCATGCGTTGTTTGTTATACATAGTGCCATGGTTTTGATATCCGTCCCCGTTGGCCCTCGTCCGGGTTATGATTCAGATGTGGTATATTCTCTTTTAAAACTATTCATTGCATTTCGTGTTTATGACAAATTATGCCCATCAAGTTGACATAGATATTTGTATGTAGGAGGTAGTTGAACCGGAAATTCCAACTGATCCTATTGTCGAGAGGTTAAATTTAGTTGAAAGAGAAAAAGAGGATTTGAAGGAAAAATTGAAAAGAATTGAGGGGGAGAAGATGGAATTGGAGTTGCATGTCGCCGATGTCGTCGATGATCACAAGATTAAGATGGAGAAAATGCGCTTGAAGAATAGAAAGATTAGAAAATATGCCATTCATAGTGAGGCTTGGTATCATCATGCTGTTGGATCAATTGTTACCTTAGTTGCGATCTTGATCGCATTTGTTGTTGCATTTAAATTCTTTAGCTATGGAGTTATTTGTTTGTTGCATTTAAGTGTTGTATGATCTTTATGTATTGTATTAATTTGATGTTTTCGGTGCTGTGTATTGAAGATGAGCCGACAATGGATGTACGATGACCGATGCTCTCCCGAGTTCATTAATGGCATGCGTACTTTTCTGCTTGCGGCTGAGGCAAACAAGCGAGCGGATGGTTTTATGCCTTGTTCATGTGCTGGTTGTAAGAATGGTCACAATTACTCTACGTCAAGAACCATTCACGTCCACCTGTTTGAGTTCGGTTTCATGCCCCACCATAATGTTTGGACCAAGCATGGAGAAAGAGGGGTTATGATGGAAGACAATGAAGAAGAAGAGGACGATGACAGCTATCCTGGCCATGGGTTCCCTGAATACGATGATACAACAATGAGGGAAGAAGCTGAGCCGGTAATGCGGGAAGAAGCTGAGCCGGCAATGCGGGAAGAAGCTGAAGAAGAGGCATCGGATGAGCCCGTTGATGATCTAGGTCGGGCCATTGCCGATGCAAAGAGAAACTGCGCAAGTGAATTGCAGAAGAAGAAGTTGCAGCGCATGTTAGAGGATCACAAAAAATTGTTGTACCCGAATTGCGTAGGTGACAAGAAAAAGCTGGGCACCACACTGGAATTGCTGGAATGGAAGGCAGAGAATGGTGTATCTAACAAGGGATTTGGAAAGTTGCTGGTAATGATAAAGGATATGCTTCCAAAGGACAACAAATTGCCCGAGAGTACGTACGAAGCAAAGAAGGCTGTCTGCCCTCTAGGGTTAGAGGTGCAGAAGATACATGCAAGCCCTAATGATTGCATCCTCTACGGCAGTGAGTACGAGGATTTGAAGGCTTGCCCGATATGCGGTGCATTGCGCTATAAGATCAGCCGCGATGACCCTGGTGACATCGAGGGCGAGTGCCCCAGGAAGAAGATTCCTGTCAAGGTGATGTGGTATGCTCCTATAATACCACGGTTGAAACGTTTGTTCCAAAACAAAGAGCATGCCAAGGCAATGCGATGGCACAGAGAAGACCGTAAGAAAGACGGAAAGTTGAGAGTACCCGCTGATGGGTCGCAGTGGAGAAAAATCAAAAGAAAGTACGGGAAGGAGTTTGCAGATGACGCAAGGAACGTATGGTTTGGTCTAGGCGCAGATGACATTAATCCTTTTGGGGAGCAGAGCAGCAACCATAGCACCTGGCCTGTGACTCTATGTTTATATAACCTTCCTCCTTGGTTGTGCATGGAGCGGAAGTTCATTATGATGCCAGTGCTCATCCAAGGCCCTAAGCAACCCGGCAACGACATTGATGTGTACCTAAGGCCATTAATTGAAGAACTCTTACAACTGTGGAATGGAATAGGTGTACGTGCGTGGGATGAGCACATGGGGGAAGAATTTGACCTAAAGGCGTTGCTGTTCAT
This sequence comes from Triticum dicoccoides, assembly GCF_002162155.2. Lineage (NCBI taxonomy): Eukaryota > Viridiplantae > Streptophyta > Magnoliopsida > Poales > Poaceae > Triticum > Triticum dicoccoides. The sequence goes on along the minus strand of NC_041392.1, from coordinate 686,243,107 downwards.
GACCATCATTGATTGGCCTACTCTCAGTAACCTTTCAGGACAGACAAACAAGGGATACCGCGCATGCACGCATTGTTTGGACGATACCGACAATATATATTTGGCTAATTGTAAGAAGAATGTGTACCTGGGACATCATCGATTTCTTCTGAGTAGGCATCCCGTAAGAAAGAAAGGCAAGCATTTCAAAGGTGGGGCGGATCACCGGATGAAGCCTCGCCACCGTACTGGTGCTGATGTACATGATATGGTCAAGGATTTGAAGGTGGTCTTTGGAAAGGGTCTTGGTGGACAACCTGTTCCGAATGACGCTGACGGACGCGCACCCATGTGGAAGAAGAAATCTATATTTTGGGACATGCCCTATTCTGCAATCGACATGATGCACGTGACGAAGAATCTTTGTGTGACCCTGCTTGGCTTCTTGGGCGTGTATGGGAAGACAAAAGATACACCTAAGGCACGGGAGGACCAGCAATGTATGCACGGAAAAGACGGCATACATCAGGGTCATGCAAGCTACGCTCTTACCAAAGAAGAGAAGGAAATCTTCTTTGAATGCCTACTCAGTATTAAGGTACCGTCTGGCTTCTCGTCGAATATAAACGGAATAATAAACATGGTAGAGAAAAAGTTCCAGAACCTAAAGTCTCATGACTGCCACGTGATTATGACGCAACTGCTTCCGGTTGCATTGAGGGGGCTTCTACCGGAAAACGTTCGATTAGCCATTGTGAAGCTATCTGCATTTCTCAATGCAATCTCTCAGAAGGTAATCGATCCAGAAATCATACCAAGGTTAGAGAATGATTTGGTGCAATGTCTTGTCAGTTTCGAGTTGGTGTTCCCACCATCCTTCTTCAACATCATGACGCACGTCCTAGTTCACCTATGCGAAGAGATTAACGTTTTGGGTCATGTATTTCTACACAATATGTTCCCCTTTGAGAGGTTCATGGGAGTCTTAAAGAAATATGCTCATAACCGTGCTAGGCCAGAAGGAAGCATCTCCAGGGCCATGAAAATGAGGAGGTCATTGAGTTTTGTATTGACTTTATTCCTGACCTTCAGACGATTGGTGTTTCTGAATTGCAGCATAAGGGCAGATTGGATGGAAAAGGCACGCTAGGAGGGGAACAAATAATATGTATGGACGGACATTCTCTCACTGAAGCACACTACACAGTTGTACAGAATTCCGCCTTGGTGGCTCCGTATATGGATGAACACAAGAATTTGCTACGCTCCAAACACCCGGAGCGGTCTGATGACTGGACTACATGTGAACAAACCAGGAGTTTCGCCAGCTGGTTGCAGACACGTACCATGCATGACACCTCTATTGAAGATGACATGTACTTGTTGTCCCAATTACCATCTTCGAATATAATGACTTTCAAATGGTACGAGGTAAATGGTAAAACATTTTACACGATCGCCCAAGATAAGAAGAGCACCAACCAAAACATTGGTGTCCGCTTTGATGCAGAAACCAAGACGGGAAAGGAAACATATTATGGTTATATACAGGACATATGGGAACTTGACTATCGACGTGGTTTGAAGGTCCCTTTGTTTCGGTGCAAATGGGTCAATATGACACGAGGCGGGGTAACGGAAGACCCGCAGTACGGAATGACAACAGTGGATCTCAACAATTTGCGTATGCAGACGAACCATTCGTCCTAGCCAAGGATGTGGCACATGTTTTCTATGTGAAGGACATGTCTACCAAGCCAAGAAAAATAAAAGATAAGGAAGCGAATGCATCGTATGATGAGCCAAAGCGTCACATAGTTCTTTCTGGGAAGAGAAACATGATGGGAGTGGATGACAAGACAGACATGTCAGAATATTATGAAAAGTTTGATGAAATTGCTCCATTCACAGTGAATATTGACCCGAGTATCCCGTTAAATGATGAAGATTTTCCATGGTTACAGCGCAAAGGGACACACGCGAAGAAAAAGTTTCACACCCAAAGATCTGGGATGTGATCGGCTTCACTATCATCACTTTGTTCTGTGTTTCACACCCAGGAGGGAATCTCTGTAATAGTTAGGGTAGTTATGTGTTTTGGCATTTGAAACGCGAAGACATTTTATGTGCAAACAAATTCTTTCATGCCTTTACTGATTTTTAAAGTTAATTTATTCACAAACTAGTGATTCACACTAATTTCAAATAATTCAAAATTTAAGCTATTCAAATTTGAAAACTACGGGCACTAACAGAAAGTTTGTAATTTTTTGTACCTAAAGCAAAAATATTCACAAAGAAACTCTAAATACACAAAAAAACAACTCAAAAATAAAAAAAGCAAAAAATAAAAAAAGCCCGCCTACTGGCCAAGAGCGGCCTGCATACGACTAGAAACCCAACCTGTTGTTGGGCCAGGATGCAGGCCCGCAAAGGCCCAGTAGGCCCACATGACAGCACAGGACATGTAGGCCCAGTAGGCCTGCTTTGGAGAGGAGCTCGAGAGAGCTACCGCACGGGGGGTTATAAACCAGTGCGGACGGTCCTCGGCTAGCGAGGTGGGACTAAACTTGCCGCACCGCACCTGCGCCAACGCACCCCCTTGAGTACCAGGTGGTGGCACCAACCGGTACTAAAGGGGGGGCCTTTAGTACCGGTTGGAGCCACCACCCGGTACTAAAGGGGGTGCGCTTCCTGCCGCTTGGCCTGGCCAAAACAGGCCTTTAGTACCGGTTGGTTGCTCCAACCGGTACTAAAGGTCCATCCTATATAACTAAACACTTCAAAAATTTCAGTTTCTCATCTGCTTCTTCTCCTCTGCCCCGTCGCCCACCGCCCCCGTCTCCATATCCCTCGTCGCCGCCCCCGTCGCCGCCCCGTCCCCGTCGTCGCCGCCCCGTTGTCCCCGTCCCCGTCGTCCCCATCGTCACCGCCGCCCCGTCCCGGCCCGTCCC
>NC_041392.1:686236259-686239657 GCF_002162155.2 Triticum dicoccoides | reverse complement strand
CCCGCGTCGTCCCCATCCCCGTCATCACCGCCCCGTCCCCGTCGTCGCCGCCCCGTCCCCGTCGTCGCCGCCCCGTCCCGTACGTCCCCGTCGTCGTCGCCGCATCCCTGTCCCCGTCGTCGCCGCGCCCGTCGCCGTCCCCGTCGCCGCCCCCCGTCGCCTCTCGCCTCGCTGGTGAGCAAACACACACACATACCTTTTTTTAGTTTTTTAGTTATAGAAATAGTTATAAAAATGTTAGAAATTTTTCTTTTTTAGTTATAGAAATAGTTAGTTATATAGCATTGTTAGAAATGTTATAGAAATGTTAGAATTGTTAGAAATTTTTCTGTTTTTTAGTTATAGAAATAGTTATAAAATTTTTTGAAATTTTTCTTTTTTTAGTTATATAAACATTAGAAATGTTATACAAATGTTAGTTTTATATATACAAATGTTATAATTTTTTTCTTTCTGTTTTTTAGTTATAGAAATATTAGAAATGTTATAGAAATGTTAGTTATATAGCATTGTTAGAAATGTTATAGGAATGTTAGTTATATAGAAATGTTAGAAATTTTAGTTATCAAAATCCAATCATTAAAAAAATGTTCCTTTTTGCGGGCATATAGCAAGTATTTGTTCTCGACGATGCCCGGCCACATCCTTGCCATCGACCCGTCCGCGACGACGTCCGGCTAACCCATGTCCGGGACTAGGCTCCGTCGGGCTGGCACTGGGAGGTGCTGCCTGGAGGGGCGCGCCACTTGATGAGGAACCCGGCCCCGGGTCCCGTCGTCGACCCTGATCTCGTTTGGTGGCGTTCGCGTGGGCCAGTTTCGGTGCAGAGGGAGCCGGCCCCGCCGGAGGTGGTACGTCGCCGTGTCAGGGAGGAGGACGAGCACGTCCATTGCTACATGGTTGCGTTAGAGGGCGGCAGGTTCTTCAATACCTGGCAGTTTCTTCAGGGATCTCACTTCAGCTATGATCCTGTCAGGGTTCCTTCTCTTTGGGTGTCCACCGCCCATGCCGCAGGAACCGTGAGTGTCCTAGATTCTTCTGTAGTATTCGATCTTTATTAGCTACCTAGCCAATGATGTATTCGATATATAATATTCGAGACGATGTACTCGAGATTATATATTATTCGGGACGATGTATTCGAGATTATATCTATTATTCGAGACGATGTATTCGAGATTATATCTATTATTGGAGACGATGTATTCGAGATTATATCTATTATTCAAGACGATGTAATTTGAATACTAAATTGTTTTATATTTCTTTTGGATTAGTTAAACAAAACCTATGGCGGACAATACTGGCAGAGAGGGAGAAGAGGCCCTGTTCAATATCATAGGCAATCCTCGCGGGCCAGATGATGATCAGAATGGAGAATATTATGAGGGCTCCGAATATCTAAACAACACCGGGGAGGGTGATATGATATTCGATCGCGACGACCGAATTGATGAAGTCATGAACTATGAACATGACGAAGAAAATGTTGATCCTGAAACAACAAAGACCGGCGAGGTATATATATTTATATAAGCAAGCATCTGGTGATCATCACATGTTTTAAATGACTTGAAGATATATTAACGAATCGATCTTTCTTCTTTCAGCCATGCGGATCGAGCAAATCTTCAGGCAATAGGAAACGTGGCCCGAACGAAAAGTTGAAGGAGGGCGTAAAGTACAATATCGAGGCCATCAGACCTAATGGCGAACCATTAGCGCCAAAGAAGATTGCAGACAAGTTCATTCGTTAGTGCGGAGTTCTTGTGAAGGACCAACTCCTGATCTCCCTTCAAGAATGGAGAGAGCCAGCAAAGCCATGTCCAGGAGTTACTTTTGTCGATGACAGACAAAAACTTCTGCTTTGGGAAACGCTCATGGAACATTTCACCCTACCAGATCATTTCACAGATGCAGATGTGGAGAAAGTCAAGGACGCTGCTCTTAGGAAGATGGTGGTTGCATTCAAGAACCACAAGATTCGTGAATGGGACAAGTACGTCAACGGAGGAAGGAAGACTCCAGTATTCGAGGGAACACTAGATTAGCAAAGTACTCATTGGGATGATTTCGTGAAATTCAAGGATTCGGAATTATCTAAGGAACGGTCGAGAATAAACAAGGCCAATGCCGCAAAAAAGGATAAGTTCCATAAGCTGGGGCCAGGTGGCTATGCGGTGGGAATGCCTAAGTGGGATAAGTCTGAGAAAGAGATGCTGGATGCAGCTGTCATTCCAGAAACATTGAGCTAGCCCCCCAGGTGCAGGACTTGGTTCTATGCGCATGGGGGGGAGTTGGACCCGAAGACAGGCAAAGTTTCGAAGAAGGCATGTCTGGACGGAGCCGAAGATAAGCTACTTGTTGCAATAGAAGAGGCTCGATCGGGGTTGTTCGAGCCCAACAGAAAGAACGACGAGCTTACGCGTGCCCTGGGAAATCCTGAACACCCAGGAAGAACACGAGGCATGGGCGCTATTCCGTGGTATGAGGGGTTTTCGGACTGGAACGCCGACTACAGAACCCGTGCGAGAAAGAAGATTGAGGAGGAGAAGAAGAGGAAGATGGAGGAGGAGCAGAGGAAGCTAGACTATGAACGCCTTCAAGGCCTAGAATCAGCGCACGCGGACTTGGTAGTCAAATTCCAGCGGCAGAAGGAGCAGATCTACTCACCACTACTAGGAAAAGGGCTATAGATGGAAATGACACTAATGGCGCACCAGACATGTGGTGCGCCATTAGTATATACTAATGGCGCACCATGTGGAGATGCGCCATTAATGTGGAAGAACACCAATGGCGCACTAGCCACATGGTGCGCCACTAGTATCAAAATGTTTTTTTTCATTTTGTCAAACATACTAATGGCGCATCCGGGCAGAGTGCGCCCAAGGCACAGAGTGTGCCACTACTGTATTTTTTTTACTTTTTTTGCAAAACTACTATTGGCGCACCGTTGCATAGTGTCCCATTACTAGTTTAATATTTTTGCAAAACTACTAATGGGCACTTTTTGAATTCATGAATATTTTTTCAAATTTGATGATATTTTTTCATATTCAATACGATAAAATATTGAATATTCATGAGGGCCAGAGATGTGCCATTAGTAGGCAAAACTGGTGCGCCATTAGTAGGCCTTTTCCTAGTAGTGGACACTCGATCTCGATCCCCCTCCATCTCGATATCCATCCCCCTCCATCTCGATCTCAATGCCCCTTCATCTCGATCGCTATCCCCCTCCATCTCGATCTCGATACCACCCGCACCATCCCCCGCTAGCTCCACCACCGCCGACGACCCACCGCACCCTCCCCCGCTCCACCGCCACCGACGAGCACCTCCCGCACCCTCCCCCGCTCCACCATCACCGACGAGCAACCCCCGCACCCTCCCCC
>NC_041392.1:686196992-686235296 GCF_002162155.2 Triticum dicoccoides | reverse complement strand
TACCTCAGCTCAGCTAGGCCACGCGACACCGAGCCGAGCACCGCCTCCCTCGCCATCCCCCCTCCGCCCGCGCCCGTGCACTTGACGTCCTCCCGCCCAAGCCCCTCCTCCCGCGCCCGCACCCTCGACGTCTTCCTCCATTCCTCCATCCCCTCCCCTAGGTGATTCCTCCCTTCTCCTCCACCCCCTCCCCTGCAAACCCTAGGGCCACCTAGAGCTAGTAGCTAGATTGACAGTGATGGTTAGGAAGGATGGATCATGCCTTGATCGAGGGCAAACATTTTTTAGGGATTTGGTTTCCTTGGCCTTTCTTTACCTTGTCGTAAAGATCGGCATGGCACTCATGAACGCAGGCATCATTGGGTAGCTACTCTCTGTAGCTTCGTGTATTGTAGCTGGATTAGCCATGCTCGCCTTGTCTTTAGCTGAAACCGGGGTAGAGTTGTTGCTGCCTATGAACACTTTGGTACCCTGATGCTTTGCAAAAGTGAGTGAAATGGGCCGCTAGTGAAATGGAGCACTCCCAATCAAATTTCTACTATTGGTCTCCTATAAAATTATGAATCATGCAATATACCTTGTTACTAAATGCAATATACCATGTCTTAAGCTGACACCTACTCTCAGCATAGGACTTTAGCAGCTACTTGTTGTACCTATTTTGTTTCATACAGTACTGAATTTGTATGCCTATGCTTGATAATTTTGTTTCATATAGCTTTCTAGCTCCTTAGGGGGGTTGTTCCTCTTTACAGGTGTGTTAAACAGGGTTTTATGTGGTCATTTGGAGTTTATTAGGTAGAGAAAGTACCTTGTCATTTTAAAGCTTAGGGTCTTCTTTTGAGAAGTATGTCTATTGATTCAAAATTGATGATCATCTTGGTCTATGTCGGTGAGCTTGTGTTATGCACTTCTGCGTTGGACAAGTAATGACTTGCAAAGATGATGATCATCTTGCTAGTTTGCTGGGTTTTGTCTCCGACCATTGTGTCGTGATGAATTTGCAGGTACCTCGAGACGCCCTTGAGTTTGCCGGAATGTCGATTAACTTCCGTTCCAGAAAATTCGGGTACTCCATGTGTCCTATTTTCAGCAAAGGTCATGCTAAAATTTTCCGTGAATTTTAGCATGACTTTGCTAAAAATAGGACATATGGGGTACTTGCGACTAATGCATGGGCCGGGGTATGTTAGTACTTAATTAAGTAGGATCAACTGCCCATTCATTCTTGCTGCATTAAACCATAGGTTTTAGGGTGCCTCAGTGTCGATAAGAACCTAAATGATGAAAGCTTAGGCTTTTAGGGTGCCTCGGTGTCGACAAACCCTAAATGATAAAGCCTTGGCTTTTAGGGTGCCTCGGTGTCGATAAGAACCTAAATGATGAAAGCTTAGGCTTTTAGGGTGCCTCGGCGTCGACAAACCCTAAATGATAAAACCTTGGCTTTTAGGGTGCCTCGGTGTCGATAAGAACCTAAATGATGAAAGCTTAGGCTTTTAGGGTGCCTCGGCGTCAACAAACCCTAAATGATAAAAGCTTAGCTTTTAGGATGCCTTGGTGTCGACAAACCCTAAATGATGTAGTTTTGAATTATGAATGTAGGATATGTCGTCATCGGACGACGAAAGTCTCCCGGGGGAGTGCGACTGGTGCCACGACTATCGAGGTCTGTGCGACATGCCTCGCCTGGACGATGATCGGCGCTTCAGCATTAAGCTCGAGGAGACCTTCGAAGTTGAAACGGTACACAATGACGACAAGTATTATTTTCATAATTAAGCATGACTTCAACTATTTCAACGTGTAATTTTCATCTTTTGCAATTCGAGTATAGCTTATCCCATGCCATGCAAGACACTATGTCTTGGAGAAGATGGATTTTGAAGACCATGAAATTTCTGAAACAAAGAAAATTCACCTAAGGACTCATCACGATGTGGACCTTGAAGTAAATCTATATAATTCTGAGAGCGTAACCCATTTTGGTTGCAAAAATTGGGAAGCATTTTGCAAGATGTATGGTTTTGATGAGGGTATGCTTATCACCATGGATCTTGGTAATCCTGACATCAACCAAGACAATATGGACATTTGGGTCTTTGTTGATACGCCTCCAGTTCTACCGCTATGAGAGTTTCTCAAACATAGTTATTAGCTAATTTATATTGTTTATTTCAAAATAGTTGACAGCTTATTTCCACTGACAGCTTATTTTTATTGTTCAAAGAATGTGCGGGAGATGGTAGACAAAACCCACTACACCGATGGCTCCGAATTAACAACTTACAAGGAGAAAAATCATCTGGTCGGATTTTGTACTGACATTGAGAATTACAATATCCACAATCAAACTCCTCAACATTATGGTAAATACGTGCCACTAGTGCATGTGTTCAACTATGGTAACTACCATGGAGATACCCTGGTAAGATTTTTACTATTACGACATCCGTGCATCTTTTGCATACTTCTAAAACTAGTACATCATTGCTAACTATGAAGTTATTACTATGTTTTTCAACAGATAATCCCAGAGAATTGTGTGCCTCATTTGATGTATCAGAAAGGTAGTCTTAATGTTTTGAACATATAGCCAGGTCATCCTACAAATCTCAACTGTCCATGCGAGATTTCTAAAAGAAGTGGAGACATGAAAATCAAAGGATGGAAAAAATGTATGGACAGTCATAAGGAGCTTCTTGGAAGCAAAAGGAAGCGAAGCGCAAGAATTGGAGACAGGATGTTCTCCATTCTCCATAATGGAGAGTCAGGGTCTATATTGTTTTATGCTATTTTAGCTTAAATAGGGTATTTAGGTCTTGCCTAATACTGATGATCATGTGCTAAGAACAATTAAGTAGGGTTGGCTCAATGACTATCAAGATGATGATCGTATGACTTGTTATTAATAACGAGTAGAAGTTGTATGATGATGATTAGTAGGACTTGTTAGGATTAGTATTACTTCCGACAAACTCGCTACTCGCGGTCCCGGGACTTGTAATGTTCTATATTTGTTTGATATTTTGAATTCGGAGACTAATATGATGAATTGTATTCGGAGACTAATCTTCTATTGTATTCGATGAATCTGCTATTGCTGTGTGCTACTATCTATATTCTGTCAAATAATATATTTTGTAACCTGTGCAAAAATCAGAAAAGTAAAAAAAATAAAACCTAATATTCATACTAATGGCGCATCACTACAGAGTGCGCCATTAGTATGCCAAAGTATACTAATGGCGCATCACCAAACAGTGCGCCATTAGTATGCCAAGTATACTAATGGCGCATCCATCCACAGTGCGCCATTAGTTTGCCAAAGCACATGGTTAAATATGGCCCCTCGGAGGCATACTAATGGCACATGGTGTTATATACTAATGGCGCACTGGGTGGTGTGCCATTAGTATACCAGATACTAATGGTGCACCAGTGGTGTGCCATTAGTAATAAATACTAGTGGCGTGATACTAATGGCGCACCAGAGATGCGCCATTAGTAGGCAAAACTGGTGCGCCATTAGTAGGCCTTTTCCTAGTAGTGCACTTAGCCGGCAAAGGGGGTCTCAGAAGCTAGCGGATGATCCACCATTGGATAGCACCGTCCCATCCATGCCGAGAAGCAGCGTGGGTTCCTCCCCGGGTCACGCATTGCTGGATAGCTACCCAGTGGATGACATCATGGAGAACACTAACTACGATCTACACTTCAAAATGAAGAACATATCCAGGAAGGTGGCGTACGCCCTTGCTTTCACAAATCCCCCCGAGGCAACCTTACATTGCAACCCGATTCCAGCGGGCTATGCTCATGTCTTGGTTGATGAGGTGGTGGACCAATATTCAGGGCTAGAGCTTGAAATTCCTGGAGGTGACGATGAGCACACACTAGGAGAGGCCAACCATTGTATCATCCTATGGAGAAAGGATTGCATCATCTTTCGAAGTCCACCGACACCGCGTCATCTGACTCCTCGTCGCAGTGCGCCACTGAGTCAGCAGACTCCCGCTCCTCCAAGTCCACCAACGCATCAGGCCACTCCTCCTCCAAGTCCGGCACAGCTTCAGGCCACTCCTCCTCCTCCAAGTCCGGCAAAGCATCAGGCCACTCCTCCTCCAAGTCCGGCACAGCTTCAGTCCACTCCTCCTCCATGTCTGGCACAGCTTCAGGCCACTCCTCCTCCTCCAACTCAGCCACGTCAGCCGTCTTCGCCACCTCAGCAATCACAGAAGATAGCCGCCTCAGCTATGGTGCATAGCGGTACAAGTCGAGGTAGTACTGGAGGTACAGTCGGAGGCAAGCGATTTCAATATGGTCCAAGCCTCGCACCTCTTCCACAGAGGCCTTACGACTAGTCCGAGGAGGAAAACGTAGCCATATCGAAGGCCGAGGTGGAAGCCCATTTTGCACCAAAACCGCCACCGCTGCCAAGGGAGAAAGTGCCTGTGGAAAAGATTGACCACTTCATTCATATAGCTAGAGCACCAGCTCCCAAGCCTGTTGACATAGACTATGAGCGCCACATCAAGAAGGTAAATCGAGCACGTCTACAGAAAGAGGCGAGCTCGAGCTCGAGCAAATCAGCTGGCAAAAGGAGCGGTAAAACCGTTCCCCAGCTGGGAGAACAGGCGGCTCAATCAATCCCCCCGCTTCTTGTGCCAACAACACATGAGAGTAGGCGCGCCCAATATTATTGTGGGCAAACCGTTAACGTTCCCGGGGTGGGTGATGTGGTAATAACCGAGGAGCATATTGTGCAGGCTGAATCAATCGGGATCACTGTTGGAAAACTCCTCGATATCGAGCCCATGTCTCCGACTAGAGAGGAGGAAATAAAACGGAAATATGCCCGGGGCCAACCTTTGGTCGAGCCAGAGAAGGTCCATAAGCTCCCAACGAGAATGTATGAATTGCATCAATGGTACATGGACATTACCAAGATTTCCAATCGAGAGTCCCTCATGGTGAATGTCAACAAGGATCATTACTACCATCAGAAAGCTGTGACCGTTGAGTATTCAGAACTATTTCAGCTATACAATCAAGACGCACTCAACAAATCTATCGTCAATTGCAATTGTCTGTAAGTGATTTCTTTCTATAATTTAAGTCTCAAGCTAGTTGTAGTGATCATTTTGATCAATCATTACCTGTAATTATCCTCACTATATTCTCTTCTGTGGTATTATGCAGGATGAAGATTTATGAAATGAAAAAAGGTGGACGCGATGGCATTGGGTTCATTGACCCAAATACCGTTAATGAATACACATGGAAAATAGATACATATCACGAAAAAAGTGTAGAGGAAAGCATGCTACAGTTCTTCAAGGAACTCAAATACAATGAAGATATACTATTTCCTTACAACTTCCAGTGAGTCACACTGTCTTGTACTACAAATTCTGTTTTTCCCTACTAGCTAGCTACATGTTTTTGCTTACATATGCCCGCTTAATTAAGACATGCAAACGTGTGTGTATGCAGATTTCACTGGATCTTGTTAATCATTAAAGTTGATGAAGGAATAGTTGAAGTACTAGACTCACTACTTAAGAAAGCAAGTGACTACACCATTGTGAAGGGGATAGCCAATAGGTAATTTCAATCATTATTAACTATATCTCGGCCTATTTAATTAGTTCGTCATTTCCTGATAATAACTATTTAATAACCCATTTATTCATTTTCTTTGTCGGCGGGCAGGGCTTGGGCAAACTTCATCAGGGCCACTCCAGGCCCATGGAAACAAAATCTGAAATGGTATCGACCAAAGGTAAGTAATTAAGTAGTACTAGCTAGCTGCCATCTCTTTAATTATCATGCTTGATTAATTATTATCTGATCAAATTCCATTCTTGTAAAGGCCCTGAAGCAGGCGCCGGGGAATGATCTATGTGCATGCTACGTTTGCGAGAACATTCGCATGATGGCGTCCGAAAGGAGCAAATCTCAAAGACAGGAGTGGGTATGATATCGATTGTCAGAACACTATTCACAATTTTTACACCATTATCGGTATCTAGTCACACAACTAATACACATGCATATTGATCTACTTCTTAACAGTTCAAAGAGGTGCGGGACAAGCTCCTAGCACATGACCGCATAGAAGCAATTCAAGAGGAAATAGTGGGATTTTTGCTCGACCAGGTCATAGATCCCAAAGGAGAATACTATTACCCGTTACCGCCCCCATGAACCACTTCCAATTGTTATCGTGCTCCGAAGGCACCAATTAGCTAGGCTAACGCCACTAGCTCCGGAGGCACCAATTAGGAGAAATTGTATATATATATATATATATATATATATATATATTATGATCGGTGTCGTGGAATTGTCACGACAGATGTCCTAGAGAAAGGACTTAGTCGTGGAGCCATCGCGACGGGTTAGCTTGAAGGGGTTAAAGCGGACACAGGGACGCAAGAGAGCTTATACTAGTTCGGCCCCTTCGATTAAGGTAAAAGCCTACGTCTAGTTGTGATGGAATTGATGGGGTTACGATGACTAGGGAGCAAACAAGCTTCGCCTATGTCTCGAGTTGTTGTCTGTTCCTGAACCGCCACTGGGTCGCCCCCTTATATACACGGGTGACACCCGTCGGTTCACAGAGTCCCAACACCGGTCGATATTCGTATCCGGGTTGGTCTCTCCTTATTCCTAACTTACAATACAAGTTTATACACAAATCCCGGTTTACAGCTACAAGTCTTGAACCGACTACGGGCCTTAGGCCCTCATTTGCCTTCTTGGGCTTTAGGACTCTTGAACTACTGATGAAGTTGACCCGGCCCAGATAAGCCGGTTTACGCCCAGCAGTAATATCCCCAACATTAGGCCCCAAATTGATTTGAATGGGTTCATGTCAATCCTTTAACAAAAGCTTCATCTTCAACATCTTCTCATAAATTGGTAAACCGCCATGATGTCATCTTCTCTGATTGTTGTAAACCAGAGTGACATCACCTGTCATACCGAAGCTATCCGTTATGCTTCTTTGTTTAATAGATCTGCGGAAATCGAGGCGACAGCTCCGTTTCATGGCCCCTTGATTGTCGCGCCTGACACATGTCCTTTTGCCTTATAAATAGGACCGAAGGGTCATTTCTTTTCTCCCCTTCGTGCCTTTCGTCTTCGTCTTCCTCGCGTCGCCAGCCTCGGAGCTCCGCTGCCGCTGTCGACCTCTGCCTCAACCTTGGCCGCTGCATCAACCTGGGCGCACCAGAGCATCGCGGCAACCTTCCGCGTCTTCCTTAGCTCCGGTAAATCTTCTATCCTTTCCCCCGAAGATCTGACCTAGGGTTTCACAGTTCTTCAGTGTTCATCGTCTGCCTCTTGCTCATATGATAGATCTTTAGATGAATCCGCAAATCTTTATTCTGTGCAATGGTAGTTGTTTACCCTTCGCCTTCACTTACACATCTCAAAACCATAGATCTGTATGTATGTCTTACTCATTGATTCGGTACTGCTCCTTTTGGACCTCTGAATATTTATCTCTTTTCTGAACTTGCTTCAGATCCATCGCTGTAGAGAAATCTTATGAAATCTGTTTCTATAAACTTACTCATCTGCTTCAATGTTTAAACCAGGCGGTTTAACCTTCTAGAAAAAAATTGCCAAACCGGTATATACCATTAGTCCCCTTGTTGAACCACCAGATGTTGTTGCTTCATAAAACTCTGGTTCAGATAGATCTGTCTCCGGTTTAACATTGCACATACCAATGTACCTTGATCAATGCATTTTTGAACCGGGATCTTATACCTTGTAGATTTCATCATGGCCAAGCAAGTATATGAGTGCAATTGGGTTCTGTCTCGCGTCACAGAAGCTCAGTTGGACGATTTAGTCCTGATCGGCGCTTTAGGCAGCAAAGATACCATCCATTGGAGGGCTCCTGGCAAAGAATGCCCTCCCACTCCTCAAGAAGGAGAGGTTGTTGTTTTCGTAGATCACTTAGCCCGGGGCTTTAAGCCGCCCGGTTCTAAATTTTACCGGGATGTTTTAGCCGATTTCCAACTCCATCCACAAGACACTGGCCCCATTTCTGTTACAAATATGTGTCACTTCCAAGAGGAGCCCACCATGGAATTGTTCACAGACCTTTTCCATCTAAACCGCCGTACTGAGTTTACTAATGGCTCCAATAAGGAGTTGGGTGGCGTGGCGATCCAGAAAAGGAAAGAAGTCACATACCCTCATGCCAAACTGCACATCCACCCCAAAGAGTGGAATCAGACATGGTTCTATTGCAAAGACACCTCCCCTGCAGGTGAGAGTCCTTTGCCTGGCTTTCGTACGGAGCGGCTCAGCAATACACACCCTTTTTCGCAAAGATTGACTGCCCAGGAGAGAAGCAAATATGCTCCTCAACTGTCGAAGCTCAGAGCATTTATGGCCAACGGTTTAACAAGGGTTGATCTCGCTCGTTGTTGGATATCATGGAGCATACTGCCCCTTAGTCAGCGCTCCGGTTTGATGTGCGAGTATCCGACAGTGTTGATGACCCACTGCGACATTCCAAAATCCAGCTTACCGATGAAGAAATCACAGAGGCTGTGAATAAGATGCTGAATGAACCGGAACATATCTGTGCTAAAAACGGCCTACTTCCCTTCTGTGCCACCAACAAACCGCCAGCTGTAAGACTTTGATTTTTCCTTTTTCTGAATCTGTTATTGATATATCTGGTCATTGTTTAATATTAGTGTCTATGTAATCGGGGCAATGATCCGTTTTGGAGCAAGAAATTGCCGCAGGAGAAACCAAAAAAACCAGACAAACCGGAAAGAGCAACCCGGCAAAAGACTAAAGTTGTAAAGAAGACTGCCCACAGGAAAAGAACTACTGCCTCCTCTAATCCGGCCCTTGATGATGATGTGGATAATCCGGACCTTGAGGTAGAGCATGTCTCACTTGGCTTATTTTTCATGCGTCTTATTGATGATGATATTTGTCAGGATGATGCCGAAGCCAGCCACGCTGATGCTGCAGAGGTAATTATTCTCTCTTCCGATTCAGAACCTTTGCCTTCACTAAAAATCCGTCAGGCAAACCGGAAAGTTAAATTTTCTCATCCTCTTGCTTATTTGGATGCCAAATTTCTTATGAAGACCCAACAGCACGAAGCTCGTCGCACAACCCGGCACAGCGGCCAGGTAGTTACCTCCGCCGGTTTACCGAACAGTCCTGTTTGGAAACGCCGTTCAGAGGTCTCTAATTTGCTTGTTAGTACTGGTCCTAAAGAGGGCTGCTTTCGTCAACCTCTTAATCCATATGACTCCGATTACCGGGTTACTTCCCACTCATCTTCTGGCGAGTCATCGGCTACTCAGCTGCCACCGCTCAAAACGGTGCTTGGGTAAGCTATACTTATTATAATATTTGTAGCACATCGCCTTAGAACATATGATGTATTTGATTTTGTTATTCTTTTCAGGGCCAAACCTAGGCCAAGCAAGAAGGCTCGCCTGGACAAAGCGGCCTAAGGAGATGCCGTCCTTGAGCCGGGCAAGACACCAGATCTTGAAGCGGCTATTCCTAAGGATATACCCAATGATCCACCGCAACAAGACGATGATCTTATTGCTGAAGAGAGACCTACTGATGCCTGAGGTGCTGTCAAACAGCCAACAAGCTCCATCCGGATTGAGAGATCCACCGGTCCAGCAAAGCCTACTGACAAGCCAACAACCCTAGTGCAAACCGGCGATACCCAGGAGGATGAGGTTGTCATTACTGGCACTGGCCATACCGAGCCAAGCAATCCTGTTGCTTTGTCCAAACATTCTGCCAAGGAAGAATTTGCTGCCTTTGGTAAAGGCAAGTGGAATGCTGATCTGGCGACTTACGCTGCTCTGAACGCCCAAGATATCCATTCCGGCTACTTGAACCGGCTGTATACCAGTCGTGAATATGAAGCTGGTCTGGTTAATATGTTGAAGGATAAATACGAGGTAACTTCCATATGCTCTTTCCTGCTTGTACGCTTCAATACTTGCTGACTCTCCTAGCCCCCAAGGGCCGGTTTGTAATCTTCTTTCAAACTGGGACTTACTATTATAAATCTTAATGCTTTGAAATTCGCTGATGTAGCCCCCAAGGGCCGGTTCAACTTTAGCGTAGTTAAACCGGTGCTTTAAGTAATTGAGATTGCCGCATCAGAATATATACGAGCAAATAGCCATTAGCCCCCAAGTGCCAAGTTGAATACTTGTATTGATCTTGGGACTTTGTAAGCAATTGAAAGATGAAGATCGAATATGCATTAGCCCCCAGGTGCTAAGTGCATAACTTGTTATGTGGTTGGTACTTTAATCCTTGTACCGTTTTGTTGAAGCATATAACTGTCTGTATGCAGGCGGAGCTGAAGACGAAAGAAAGCCAAGTCGCCGATCTCCAAGAAAACCTGAAAACCCAACAATCTGAAACCTCTAAAGAAAAAGAGGAATTAGCCAATTCTTTAAGCGCCATGGAACAGCTTAAGGAGAGCTTCAAGAAGAAGCGGGCGGATTGGGCCACTAAAAAGTCCCCTTTAATCAAACGAGCCGAGGATGCCGAGGCTGCACTAAAACCAGTGGCGGATGAACTGACCAGCAAAAAGCGGCACGTGCACGCCATGACCATTGCTATCTTTGGTAAGCCAGTTTGACTTCTAAATTGACTATGCTTTCTTACAGAGCTGCCGGTTTATTAACCCTTTATGATATTTTAGGGACACGCATTGGTCACTTGGGGTCAGATGTGCGGAAGAAACTGAAAGCCGCCTATACATTGGTTGCACAACTGTATACTGGTGCCCAGCGGATCATCTGTACCGCATCCCATAAGAAACCGGCGCCCACTTTGATTCAAGACACTCTGATGAAACTGTCGGTGCTTCCTGCCCGGGTTGAAGAGCTGAAGAAATCTGTTGCTCGAACTGGTGCGATCAATGCCTTAATCCGGGCAAAAGCCTGGGTGCCGGATTTTGATCCTATTGAAGCGGCTCGGGGCTATCCCAGCTTGAAGGAAGATGGGTCAGAGTTTGGTGAAGCGGATCTGCGAGCAATAAACCGGGAGGTGCGTCTGCTAGCTTGTCAATTGGCTGAAGAAGCAGACTTGTCTCATTATCAAGCCCAATATGACAATCAGAACAAGCGAATAGCTGCACCAATCCATGAATCGGAAAATCTAATCCCTCCAATCCATAAGCATACTTGCACTCCCCATATTGACCCATCATTGCTGATCCATGATGAAGCTGTTTTTCAAGCATTAATGGGAATCGACTGGACAAGTGTTGATTTCCAGCCACTGGGTAGAGAAATGGAAGCTGAAGCGGCGCAGGATGACCCACAACCATCAGGCTAGGCTGGTGACCAAGCTTGAACCAGAAGCTGGTTTAAAACTGCTTCTCCTTTGCAAAAAACAATGATATTATTATGGGCACCGTGTTGCCTTGTAATAGGCTAGCTGATACATTTGATGTTGATATGCCTTCGTGCATAATTTGTCCTTCCTGTGGTGATGAACTTTCCAAAGTACTTTCTGCAATAAAAAACTCTTCAAGTGCCACCGCGGTTGTACCGTCAGGCGGAATATGATGTCTGCATATATGAAATCAAAACATTCGATTTTTTTAAGTATATGACCAAATTTTTGAGATACATAATACCTGCTATCGTTAAGCGTGAAGTTGGCTTGGCCAATCTTGAAGCGGAGTTTTGCAAACCCATACTGTTGAAGGAGATAACAGCTCCCGTATATATATATGATGCCGGTTTACCATGTAAACCGTACCGGGTTATAAGAAACACCGTGTTACTCCATAAGAGGATGTTAAAAAGATCAAACCAGGCAAATAGTCTCCGGATTGACGTGAACCATGTTCTATCAATTGACTGGTTGAAAACTTTGTCGGTTTAAAAAACGCAATAAAAAGAAAAAATATCTTGCCAAGAAAAGTGTGAAGTAGAAGCAATGACAAAACCGTTTCCAAAAAGGTTTATTTGAGTTGATCAGATGGCGTTACCATGGCCGAACACGACCAAGCTCCCGTTAGGTGTAACTATGGTTCTAGTCAGCCAGGTCCCCAAATGAAACCGTGGCATTTATGCCGACCAAGTGGCATGGCAATGGTTCGGGTTCGACCAAGCCCCCAAGTGATTCTGTGGCCTTAGGCCGATCAAGAGGCATGACTGGTTCAGACGTGACCAAGTCCCCAAGTGATCTGGGGGCTCTCGCCTATCAAGAGGTATGGTATTGGTTCGGACACGACCAATCCTCCAAGTGATATAACATGATGCTTTTAAAAAGGGAACTCAAGGGGTAAACTGGAGGCCGCTTTAGAACAACTCCGTGTAACCACACATGATGTAAAAGAACAGATACCCCGCTTTAGCTGAGGTTCCAGTTTATTATATTTAATCATAATATATACATCGTCGTATTATGTACATAAGTAGAACCAATGGCTCAGGTATAATAAGGCCGAAGATGAGCTATGTTCCACGGCCTATTGGTCTCCTCCTCTGATGTACGTGAGTCCTTATGCTCTCGAATATCGATCAGATAGTATGACCCGTTGTGCAGATTCTTGCTGATCACGAAAGGCCCCTCCCAAGGTGGGGATAGCATATGCATATCAGTCTGATCTTGGATGAGCCGAAGCACCAAATCTCCTTCCTGAAAGGTTCTGGTTCTGACTAGGTGATTGTGATAACGACGAAGATCCTGTTGGTAAATCGCCGATCAGGCGGCTGCTATGTCACGCTCTTCATCCAACCGGTCCAAAGCATCTTGTCGTGCTGTCTTGTTGTCCGCTTCAACATAAGCCGTCCCACGAGGTGAATCATGACGGATATCACTGGGGAGAACCGCCTCCGCTCCATAAACCATGAAGAACGGTGTGTATCCTATTGACCTGTTCGGTGTTGTATTGATGCTCCATAACACAGATGGTAATTCTTCTACCCAACAACCCGGCGTTCTATGCAAAGGAACCATGAGCTGGGGCTTGATGCCTCTCAAGATCTCTTGATTAGTTCTCCCTGCTTGACCATTGGACTATGGGTGTGCCACTGATGAAACGTCGAGCCGGATGTGCTCCCGTTCGCAGAAATCCTTCATGGCACCTTTGGACAAATTGGGACCATTATCTGTGATGATACTGTGTGGAAAGCCAAACCGGAAAATCACTTTTCTAATGAACTGAACTGCCGTGGCCGCATCACACTTGTTAACAGGTTCTGCCTCCACCCACTTTGTAAACTTGTCAACCGCCACCAGGAGGTGGGTCTTCTTATCTTTGGACCTTTTGAAAGGCCCAACCATATCCATCCCCCAAGTCGCAAACGACCAAGTAATTGGAATCATTCTCAATTCCTGAGCCGGTACATGAGCACGTCTTGAGAAATTTTGGCAACCATCACATCGTCTGACCAAATCCTCCGCATCAGCATGAGCAGTTAACCAATAGAAGCCATGGCGAAATGCTTTAGCCACCAGAGATTTTGAACCGGCGTGGTGACCACAATCTCCTCGTGGATCTCACGCAAAATTTCACGGCCTTCTTCAGGAGACACACAACATTGAAATGCTCCTGACACACTGCAATGATGCAACTCGCCGTTGATAATAGTCATGGACTTGGATCGCCGGATTATCTGTCGGACCAGAGTCTCATCCTCTGGTAACTCGCCCCGGTTCTTGTACGCCAGGTAAGGAAGCGTCCAATCTGGAATAACATGAAGAGCTGCCACCAATTGAGCCTCCGGATCAAGAATAGCCAAATCCGCTTCACCGGGGATCTTGACCGACGGGCTGTGCAGCACATCCAGAAAAACATTGGGCGGAACTGGTTTGCGCTGAGAGCCCAACCGGCTTAAGGTGTCCGCCGCTTCATTTTTCCACCGGTCCACGTGGTCCACCTGATACCCTTTGAAATGACCTGCAACAATATCCACCTCACGACGATATGCTGCCATGAGTGGGTCCTTGGAGTCCCAAGTGCCAGACACTTGCTGAGCCACGAGGTCCGAGTCACCGAAGCACTTAACTCGACTTAGATTCATCTCCTTAGCCATCCGGAGACCATGGAGCAAGGCTTCATACTCAGCTGCATTGTTAGTACAAGGGAACATTAAGCGGAGAACATAACAAAACTTATCACCTCGTGGGGAAGTTAATACGACTCCAGCCCCCGAGCCTTCCAATTGCCTGGATCCGTCAAAATGGTGGTCTAATATGTGTGATCCGGCTTTTCTTCAGGTGCTTGCATTTCCGTCCAATCATTGATAAAATCAACCTGTGCTTGAGACTTAATCACCGTCCGAGGCACATACTTCAAATCGTGCGGCCCAAGCTCTATAGCCCACTTGGCAATCCGGCCAGTTGCTTCCCGGTTCTGGATGATATCCCCCAAAGGAGCAGAACTGACCATCGTAATTGGATGCCCTTGGAAGTATTGTTTAAGCTTCCGGCTTGCCATAAAAACTCCATACACCAGCTTCTGCCAATGCGGATACCTTTGCTTGGACTCAATGAGTACCTCGCTGATATAATAGACCGGACGTTGAACCGGATGCTCCTTACCTGCCTCCTTTCGCTCCACCACAATAGCCACGCTGACCGCCCGAGCATTAGCAGCAACATATAGCAGTAACGGCTCCTTGTCAATGGGAGCGGTGAGCACATGAGGATTGGCCAATTGCCGCTTTAAGTCCTCAAATGCTTCATCAGCAGCAGAACTCCAGACAAACTGATCCGTCTTCTTCAACATCTGATACAAAGGGATTGCCTTCTCACCAAGACGACTGATAAACCGGCTTAACGCGCCAATCCGGCCTGCCAGGTGTTGAACATCATTGATACACTTCGGTTTAGCCAGGGAGGTGATGGCTGTGATCTTCTCCGGATTAGCCTCAATTCCCCTATTGGACACCAGGAAGCCTAATAACTTGCCCGCCGGTACAACAAAGACGCATTTGTCCGGATTAAGCATCATCTTGTATGTCCTCAGGTTATCAAAAGTTTCCTTTAAATCATCAATCAGAGTCTCCTTCTCCTTGGATGTAACCACGATATCATCCACGTAAGCATGTACATTTCGGCCAATCTGTTGGTGTAGACAATTTTGCACACAACATTGATAAGTTGCCTGGGCACTCTTGAGCCCAAAGGGCATAGACACATAGCAGAAGGCTCCAAAGGGAGTTATGAATGCCGTCTTTTCCTGGTCCTTAACTGCCATTTTGATCTGATGATAGCCAGAATATGCATCCAAAAAACTTAAACGCTCACAACCCGCATGTCGTGGTTTTGTCATGGCAGATGTCCTAGAGAAAGGACTTAGTCGTGGAGACATCACGACGGGTTAGCTTGAAGGGGTTAAAGCGGACACAGGGACGCAAGAAAGTTTATACTAGTTCGGCCCCTTCAATGAAGGTAAAAGCCTACGTCTAGTTGTGATGGAATTGACGGGGTTTCGATGACTAGGGAGCAAACAAGCTTCGCCTATGTCTCGAGTTGTTGTCTGTCGTTCTTGAACCACCGCCAGGTTATCCCCTTATATACACGGGTGACTCCCGTCGGCTTACGGAGTCCCAATACCGGCTCATAAATGTGTCCGGTTTGGTCTCTATTTATTCCTAACTTACAATACAAGTTAACTACTAACGCCGGTTTACGGCTACAGGCCTTGAACCATCCATGGGCCTTGAGCCTTCCTTTGTCTTCTTGGGCTTTAACATACTTAACTACTGATGAAGTGAACCCAGCCCAGATAGGCCTGTTTACGCCCAGTAGTAATATCCCCAACATTAGGCCCAGATTGATTTGAACGGGTTCATGTCAAATCTTTAATAAAAGCTTCATCTTCAACATCTTCTTATAAATTGGTAAACCGCCATGATGTCATCTTCTCTGATTGCTGTAAACCGGAGTGACGTCACCTGTCATAATGAAGCTATCCATTACGCTTCTTTGTTTAATAGATCGGCGGAAATCGAGGCGACAACTCCGTTTTGTGGCCCCTTGATTGTCGCGCCTGACTCATGTTCTTTCGCCTTATAAATAGGACCGAAGGGTCATTTCTTTGCTCCTTCCGTGCCTTCTACGTCTTCCTCGCATCGCCAGCCTCGAAGCTCCGCCGCCGTCGTCGACCTTCGCCTCATCCTTGGCCGCTGCATCAACCTGAGCGCACCAGAACATCGCGGCAACCTTCCGCATCTTCCTCAGCTCCGGTAAATCTTCTATCCTTTACCCCGTAGATCTGACCTAGGGTTTCGCAGTTCTTCAGTGTTCATCGTCTACCTCTTTCTCATACGATAGATCTTTAGATGAATCCGCAAATGTTTACTCTGTGCAATGATAGTTGTTTGACCTTCGCCTTCACTTATGCATCTCAAACCATAGATATATATGAACGTTTTGCTCATTGGTTCGGTACTGCTCCTTTGAACCTCTAAGTATTTATCTCTTTTTCTGAACTTGCTTCAGATCCAATGCTATAAGGAAATCTTGTGAAACCTGTTTTTGCGTACTTGTCCATCCGCAATGCTTAGATCAGATGGTTTAACCGTATAGAAAATTTTTCCAAACCGGTATATGCCATTAGTCCCCTTATTGAAGCGCCAGATGCTCGTTGCTTCATAAAACTCCGGTTCAGATAGTTCTGTCTCCAGTTTAACAGTGCCCATACCAATGTATCTTGATCAAATTCATTTTTGAACCGGGATCTTTTACCTTGTAGATTCCATCATGGCCAAGCAAGTGTATGAGTGCAATTGTGTTCCTTCTCACGTCACAGAGGCTGAACTGGACGATATAGTCCTGATTTGCGCTTTAGGCAGCAAAGATACCATCCATTGGAGGGCTCCTAGCAAAGAATGCCCTCCCACACCTCGAGAAGGAGAGGTTGTTGTTTTCGTAGATCACTTAGCCCGGGGCTTTAAGCCTCCCGGTTCTAAATTTTACCGGGATGTTTTAGCCGATTTCCAGCTCCATCCACAAGATACTGGCCCCAACTCTGTTACAAATATGTGTCACTTCCAAGTGCTCTATGAAGCGTTCTTTCAAGAGGAGCCCACAGTGGAATTATTCAGAGACCTTTTCCATCTAAACCGCCGTACTGAGTTTACTGACGGCTCCAATACGGAGTTGGGTGGCGTGGAGATTCAGAAAAGGAAAGAGGTCAGATACCCTCAAGCCAAACTACATAGCCACCCCAAAGAATGGAATCAGACATGGTTCTACTGCAAAGACACCTCCCCTGCAGGTGAGAATCCCTTGCCTGGCTTTCGTCCAGAGCGGCTCAGCAATACACACCCTTTTCCACAAAGATTGACTGCTCAGGAGAGAAGTAAATATGCTCCTCAACTGTCAAAGCTCAGAGCCTTTATGGCAACGGTTTAACAGGGGTTGATCTCGCTCGCTGTTGGATATCATGGAGCATACTGCCCCTTAGTCAGCGCTCCGGTTTGATGTGCGAGTATACTGGCAGTGTTGATGACCCACTGCGACATTCGAAAATCCAGCTCACCGATGAAGAAATCACAGAGGCTGTGAATAAGATGCTGGATGAACCGGAACATGCCTGTGCTAGAAACGGCCTGCTTCCCTTCTGTGCCACCAACAAACTGCCAGCTGTAAGACTTTGATTTTTCTTTTTGCTGAATCTGTTAATGATATATATTGTCTTTGTTTAATATCAGTGTCTGTGTAATCAGGGCAATGATCCGTTTTGGAGCAAGAAACTGCCGCAGGAGAAACCAGAAAAACCAGACAAACCGGAAAGAGCAACTCGGCAAAAGACTAAAGCTGTGAAGAAGACTGCCCACAGGAAAACAACCACTGCATCTTCTAATCCGGCCCCTGATGATGATGTGGATAATCCGGACTTTGAGGTAGATCTTGACTCACTTGGTTTATTTTTCATGCGTCTTATTGATGATGATATTTGTCAGGATGATGCCGAAGCCAGCCACGCGGATGTTGCAGAGGTAATTATTCTCTCTTCCGATTTAGAAACTTTGCCTTCACAAAAAATCCATCAAGCAATCTGGAAAGTTAAATTTTCTCATCCTCTTGCTCATTTGGATCCTAAATTTCTTATGAAGACCCAACAACACGAAGCTCGTCGCACAACCCGGCACAGCGGCCAGGTAGTTACCTCCGTCGGTTTACCGAACAGTCTGGTTCGGAAACGCCATTCAGAGGTCTCTAATTTGCTTGTCAGTGCTTGTCCTAAAGCGGGCTGCTTTCGTCAACCTCTTAATCCGTCTGACTCCGATTACCAGGTTACTTCCCACTCATCTTCTGGCGAGTCATCAGCTACTCAGCTCCCACCGCTCAAAACGGTGCTTGGGTAAGCTATACTTATTGTGATGTTTTGCAGTACATCGCCTTAGAACATATGCTGTATTTGATTTGTTATTCTTCTCAGGGTCAAACCTAGGCCATGCAAGAAGGCCCGCCTGGACAAAGCGGCCGAAGAAGATGTCGTTCTTGAACCAGGCAAGACACCCAATCTTGAAACGGCTATATCTGAGGATATACCCAACGATCCACCGCAGCAAGACGATGATCTTATTGTTGAAGAGAGACCTACTAACACCTCAGGTCCTGTCAATCAGCCCACATGTTCCATCCGGATTGAAAGCTCCACCGGTCCAGCAAAACCTACTAACTAGCCAACAGCCCCAGTGCAAACCGGCGGTACCCAGGATGATGAGGTTGTCATTACTGGCACTGGCCATACTGAGCCAAGCAATCCTGTCGCTTTATCCAAACATTCTGCCAAGGAAGAATTTGCTGCCTTTGGCAAAGGCAAGTGGAACGCTGATCTAACGACTTATGCTGCTCTGAACGCCCAAGATATCCATTCCGGCTATCTGAACCGGTTGTAT
The DNA here is from genome assembly GCF_002162155.2 of Triticum dicoccoides. Classification (NCBI taxonomy): domain Eukaryota; kingdom Viridiplantae; phylum Streptophyta; class Magnoliopsida; order Poales; family Poaceae; genus Triticum; species Triticum dicoccoides. The sequence continues at coordinate 686,216,394 of NC_041392.1, read as the reverse complement.
ACCAGTCGCGACTATGAAGCTGGTCTGGTTAATATGATGAAAGAGAAATATGAGGTAACTTCCATATTCTCCTTCCTGCTTGTATGCTTCCATTCTTGCTGACCAGGAAAGGCACCTCCCAAGGTGGGGATAACTTAGGCATATCAGTCTAATCTTGGATGAGCCGAAGCACCAAATCTCCTTCCTGAAAGGTTCTGGTTCTGACTCAGCGACTGTGATAACAACGAAGATCCTGCTGGTAAATCGCCGATCGGGCGGCTGCGATATCACGCTCTTCATCCAACCGGTCCAAAGCATCTTGCCGTGCTGTCTTGTTGTCCGCTTCAATATAAGCCATTACATGAGGTGAATCATGACGGATATCACTAGGGAGAACCGCCTCCACTCCATAAACCATGAAGAACGGTGTGTATCATGTTGATCTGTTGGGTGTTGTATTGATGCTCCATAACACAGATGGTAATTCTTCTACCCAACAACCCGGTGTTCTCTACAAAGGAACCATGAGCCGGGGCTTGATGCCTCTCAAGATCTCTAGATTGGCTCTTTCTGCTTGACAATTGGACTGTGGATGTGCCATTGATGAAACGTCGAGCCGGATGTGCTCCCGTTCGTAGAACTCCTTCATAGCACCTTTGGACAAATTGGTACCATTATGTGTGAATTGAACCGCCGTGGCCGCATCACACTTGCTAACAGGTTCTGCCTCCACCCACTTTGTAAATTTGTCAACCGCCACTAGGAGGTGGGTCTTCTTATCTTTGGACCTTCTGAAAGGCCCAACCATATCCAGCCCCCAAGTCGCAAATGGCCAAGTAATTGGAATCATTCTCAATTCTTTAGCCGGTACATGAGCACGTCTTGAAAACCTTTGGCAACCATCACATTTTCTGACCAGATCCTCCGCATCAGCATGAGCGGTTAACCAATAGAAGCCATGGCGAAACGCTTTAGCCACCAGAGACTTTGAACCGGCGTGGTGACCACAATCTCCTTCGTGTATCTCACGCAAAATTTCACGGCCTTCTTCAGGAGACATGCAGCGTTGAAAAGCTCCTGATACACTGCAATGATACAACTCGCTGTTGATGATAGCCATGGACTTGGATCGCCGGATTATCTGCTGGGCCAGAATCTCATCCTCTGGCAACTCGCCCCGGTTCTTGTAAGCCAGGTAAGGAAGCGTCCATTCCGGAATAACATGATGAACCACCACCAATTGAGTCTCCGGATCAGGAATAGCCAAGTCCTCTTCACCAGGGATCTTGACCGACGGGTTGTGCAGCACATCCAGAAAAACATTGGGCAGGACCGGTTTGCGCTGAGAGCCCAGCCAGCTTAAAGCGTCCGCCGGTCCACGTGGTCCACCTGATAGCATTTGAAATAACCTGCATCAATATGCACCTCCCGACGATACGCTGCCATGAGTGGGTCCTTGGAGGCCCAAGTGCCAGACACTTGCTGAGCCACAAGGTCCGAGTCACCGAAGCACTTAACTCGACTTAGATTCATCTCCTTAGCCATCTGGAGACCATGGAGCAAGGCTTCATACTCAGCTGCATTGTTAGTACAAGGGAACATTAAGCGGAGAACATAACAAAACTTATCACCTCGTGGGGAAGTTAATACGACTCCAGCCCCCGAGCCTTCCAACTGCCTGGATCCGTCAAAATGGATGGTCCAATACGTGTGATCCGGCTTTTCTTCAGGTGCTTGCATTTCCGTCCAATCATTGATGAAATCAACAAGTGCTTGAGACTTAACCGCTGTTCGAGGCACATACTTCAAACCGTACGGCCCCAGCTCTATGGCCCACTTTGTAATCTGGCCAGTTGCTTCCCGGTTCTGGATGATATCTCCCAAAGGAGCAGAACTGACCACCATAATTGGGTGCCCTTGGAAATATTGTTTAAGCTTCCGGCTTGCCATAAAAACTCCATACACCAGCTTCTGCCAATGAGGATACCTTTGCTTGGACTCAATGAGCACCTCGCTGATATAATAGACCGGACGTTGAACCGGATGCTCCTTACCTGCCTCCTCTTGCTCCACCATAATAGCCACGCTGACCGCCCGAGCATTAGCAGCAACATATAGCAGTAATGGCTCCTTGTCAATAGGAGCGGCGAGCACAGGCGGATTGGCCAATTGCCGCTTTAAGTCCTCAAATGCTTCATCAGCAGCAGAACTCCAGACAAACTGATCCGTCTTTTTCAACATCTGATACAAAGGGATGGCCTTCTCACCAAGGCAACTGATAAACCGGCTTAGTGCGGCAATCCGGCCTGCCAGGCATTGAACATCGTTGATACACTTCGGTTTATCCAGGGAGGTGATAGCCGTGATCTTCTCCGGATTAGCCTCAATTCCCCTGTTGGACACCAGAAAACCCAATAGCTTGCCCGCCGGTACACCAAAGACACACTTTTCCGGATTAAGCGTCATCTTGTATGTTCTCAGGTTATCAAAGGTTTCCTTCAAATCATCAATCAGAGTCTCCTTATCCCTAGACTTAACCATGCTATCATCCACGTAAGCATGTACATTACGGCCAATCTGCTTGTGAAGACAATTTTGTACACACCGTTGGTAAGTTGCCTGGGCACTCTTGAGCCCGAAGGGCATAGACACATAGCAGAAGGCTACAAAGGGGGTTATAAATGCTGTCTTCTCCTGGTCCTTAACTGCCATTTTGATCTGATGATAGCCAGAATACGCATCCAAAAAATTTAAATGCTCACAAACCGCCGTAGCATCAATAATTTGATCAATACGGGGGAGGGCAAATGATCTGCTGGACAAGCCTTATTAAGATCTGTGTAATCCACAACATGCGCCAGGTGCCATTTTTCTTGAGGACCAGCGCCGGATTGGCAAGCCACTCAGGGTGAAAAACTTCAACAATAAAGCCAGCTGCTAAGAGCCAGGCTACCTCTTCTCCAATCGCCTTGCGTCTTTCTTCGTTAAACCGGCGGAGGAACTGTTTCACCGGTTTATATTTAGGATCCATATTAAGTGTGTGCTCAGCGAGTTGCCTCGGTACACCTGGCATGTCAGAGGGCTTCCATGCAAAAATGTCCCGATTCTCATGGATGAACCCGATGAGCGCGCTTTCCTATTTCGGATCCAAGTTGGCACTGATGCTGAACTGCTTGGACGAATCGCCAGGTACGAAGTCAACAAGCTTAGTTTCTGCTGCCGATTTGAACTTCAGGGCCGGATCATGTTCCGTAGTTGGCTTCTTCAACGGAGTCATGTCCGCCGGATCAACATTGTATTTATAGTACTTCAACTCCTCGGTGGCACAAACCGACTCTGCATAAGCCGCATCTCCTTCCTTGCATTCCAAAGCGATTTTGCGGCTTCCGTGAACCGTTATTGTTCCCCTGTGACCCGGCATTTTGAGCTGCAAATACACATAACAGGGCCGTGCCATAAACTTGGCGTAAGCCGGTCGCCCAAACAGGGCGTGATATGGACTCTGGATTTTCACCACTTCAAACGTCAATGTCTCCGACCTGGAATCATGGTCATCCCCAAAGGCCACTTCCAGAGCTATCTTGCCAACAGGATATGCTGATCTGCCAGGTACTACACCGTGGAACACCGTATTAGACGGTTTAAGATTTTTATCTGTCAGTCCCATACGACGGAAGGTCTCACAGCACAAGATATTAATGCTGCTACCTCCATCCATGAGTACTTTGGTGAACTTATAACCTCCCACCTGAGGCGCCACCACCAGAGCCAACTGACCCGGATTATCGACCCTGGGTGGGTGATCCTCTCTGCTCCATATGATTGGCTATTCTGACCAACGTAGATAATGGGGTATGGCCGGTAGAACAGAGTTGACCGCCCGCCTCTGAACCTTCCGGTCTCGCTTGTCCAAGCTAGTGGTGAAGACATGGTACTACCCACTACTCAACTGCTTTGGGTTGCTCTGGTAGCCTGACTGTTGCTGCTGTTGGTTGTAACCACCCTGGTTGTTCTCACTATTTTGACCATTATGTCTGCCCGGATAACCGTTGAATCCTGAACCGGAATTTCCTCCACCGTAACCCGGCCCGGATCCCGAGCCACCGCCAGACTCGTGATCATACCGGAAATTATTAGAATTCTTGAACTCCTTCATAATAAAGCAATCCTTCCAAAGGTGGTTCACTGGCGCCTCCTTCGTCCCATGTCTTGGGTAGGGCTTGCTTAGCAGATAGTTTAGGCGGTTTGGGTTAGGGTTGGGCGGTCCATTACGATTTTTCGGTCTACCCTTGCGTGGCTGGCCATTGTCCTGTGCGTTGGTATTAGCCACAAAGTCCATGTTACCATCCGCTTTACGCTTGCCTCCACCAACATTCCCTGCCCAGGGACGCTGCTGACCTTTGGAGCTGCTATTCTTCTTTCCCTTCCCTATCTTGTCATCATCAGATTCGGGATCCTTGGTACTATCAGAATCAGCATATTTCACCAAACCGGCCATGAGGGTCCCCATGTCAGTGCAATGACGCTTCATCCATCCCAACTTTAGCTTCAGGGGCCCGAACCGGCAGTTGCCTTCTAGGGTTAATACTGCGGTGTCAGCGTTGATGCAGTCTGATGAGTGCAACACTTGTGAAACCCGGCGCACCCAATGAGTCATTGATTCTCCTTCCTCCTGGACGCATGCAGCTAAGTCCACTATCGACATAGGCTGTTTACAGGTATCCTTGAAATTGCTGATAAACCGGGCTCGTAATTGGGCCCATGAACTAATAGAATTAGCCGGCAAGCTTTCTAACCAAGTATGGGCCGTTCCTTGAAGTATCATGGTGAAGTATTTCACACACGCCGTGTCATCCACATCAAGCATCTCCATGGCCATCTCATTGCTCTCCACCCATGTCTCTGGAAGTTGATCCGCCGTGTAATTTGGTACCTTGCGCGGGCCTTTGAAATCCTTGGGTAGGCGCATGTTGCGTAAAGCGGGGATAAGGCAAGGCACCCCCAAAGAACTAGAAGTAATACTTGGTTCAGTCAAGGTCATTGGACGAACTGGTGTGAGCTGCCGAGCCTGATGCTGTGTGGCTAACTCGGCCTCCCTGCGCGCTCGGGCCCGGTTCACCACTTCTTGAGCGTCATTAGCACCACCCGTCGGGTTGTTGCCACGGGGTGCTCCATGTTGTTCATTACTCGACACTGCTTGTTCATCCATATGTCTGCTATAGCTCCGGCTTGGACGGGGGGTCGAGTCGATCCGGTCGCGGCTGTACGAGTACGCTTCCTGTTGGGCCAAAGCTGTCCTCAGAAGTTCCTTGACCCGTCGCGTCTCTACTGCCTGCGGCGAGTCACATTCAATGGGAATGGCCTCCAGCCGTGCAGCAGCGGCAACAAGATTGTCCATTGGGTTGGAGTAGTGACCCAGAGGTATTAAAGCATCCTGAGGTATAATGGTGTTTTGACGAGGCGGGTCCATCTGACGAGGCTGAATTGGTGCACCGGTCCCAGGGACTTCTGCATGGTTTCCCTCGAGCAGATTGCCGGCTCTTGGTCCTGGAGTGTTGAAAAGGTCTCTGGCCTCGAAAGCCGGAGGTAAGCGGGATCAGTGCTTCCTCCTCATGACTTCATGTGACACGCTCTGGTCCAACATAAGCCTATAGGCCTGTGCGTCTAAAGCGGCCCGCTGTGCGGCCATCCTGGTGTCCTCAGCCTCCAGATCCGCCTTGGCCTGGGTGACCTGTTCCTTTACCTTTGCAATCTCCGTGTTGTGAACGTCCTGATCCGGCGGATTAACCTCCGCCATAAGCACAGCCAACGCATCAAATAGTTCTGATAGAACCTGAGCCGTCGGGCGCACAGGGCCTCCTGCCCCGACAGCCATTGCCGCTGCTGAACCGGAGGTCGTTGCCGCAGCGGTCGAAGAATGAAGCGCTGCTTGTGTGCTAGTCATGAATATTCCAACCCGGTTGGGCAGATCTGAGGGGTCCGGAATACTGTCGCCATCGGAACAGCCCCCAATCCGGCCATCTTGTAGCTGATAAAGAGATTCGGTTTCTGCGGTCGATGACTCGTCATCAGAACAAACGACGGCATCGCCACGAGATTCCGATCCATCCTCATAACTTCCTCAATGGATGACTCCCACGAAGGCATGCTTCATGGCCGGTTTAACCCGGGCGGATCGCGCACGCTGAGCCGTCTCGACGAGGTTGGTGCAGATGTCCGGCTCAGGGCCCGGTTCACCAATCTTGCCAATGAAAACGTGAATGCTAACAAAGGGGACCCGATACCCGTACTCAATTGAGCCGACCTCGGGGCCCCAGCCTGCGTCGTCGATGTAGAGCTTGCCGCGACGACTCTTAGTCATCCGGTCTACAGTGTAGCCCTCTAGTCCTTCAAAGCGTCCCTCCAAGAACCGGAAACAATGTGCGATAGCCCCACGGTGGGCGCCAACTGTCGTGGTTTTGTCACGGCAGATGTCCTAGAGAAAGGACTTAGTCGTGGAGCCATCGCGACGGGTTAGCTTGAAGGGGTTAAAGCGGACACAGGGACGCAAGAGACTTTATACTAGTTCGGCCCCTTCAATGAAGGTAAAATCCTACGTCTAGTTGTGATGGAATTGATGGGGTTTCGATGACTAGGGAGCAAACAAGCTTCGCCTATGTCTCGAGTTGTTGTCTGTCGTTCTTGAACCGCCGCCGGGTTATCCCCTTATATACACGGGTGACTCCCGTCGGCTTACGGAGTCCCAATACCTGCTCATAAATATGTCCGGTTTGGTCTCTATTTATTCCTAACTTACAATACAAGTTAACTACTAACGCCGGTTTATGACTACAGGCCTTGAACCGACTATGGGCCTTGATCCTTCCTCTGTCTTCTTGGGCTTTAACATACTTAACTACTGACGAAGTTAACCCGGACCAGATAGGCCGGTTTACGCCCAGTAGTAATATCCCCAACACCGCCGTAGCATCAATAATTTGATCAATAAAGGGGAGGGAAAAAGGATCTGCTAGACAAGCTTTATTAAGATCTGTGTAATCCACACACATGCGCCGGATTGGCAAGCCACTCAGGGTGAAAAACTTCAACAATAAAACCAGCTGTTAAGAGCCTGGCTACCTCTTCTCCAATTGCCTTTCGTCTTTCTTCGTTAAACCGAGGGAGGAACTGTTTCACCGGTTTGTATTTAGGATCCACATTAAGGGTGTGCTCAGCGAGTTGCCTCGGTACACCTGGCATGTTAGAGGGCTTCCATGCAAAAATGTCCCGATTCTCACGGATGAACTCGATGAGCGTGCTTTCCTATTTCGGATCCAAATTAGCACTGATGCTGAACTGCTTGGACGAATCGCCAGGTATAAAGTCAACAAGCTTAGTTTCTGCTACCGATTTGAACTTCAGGGCCGGATCATGCTCCGTAGTTGGCTTATTTAATGGAGTCATGTCCGCCGGATCAACATTGTCCTTATAATACCTCAGGTCCTCGGTGGCACAAACCGACTCTGCATAGGCCGCATCTCCTTCCTCGCACTCCGAAGCGATTTTGCGGCTTCCGTGAACCGTTATTGTCCCCTTGTGACCTGGCATCTTGAGCTGCAAATACACATAACAGGGTCGTGCCATAAACTTGGCGTAGGCCGGTCGCCCAAACAGGGCGTGATATGGACTTTGCATTTTCACCACTTCAAACGTCAATGTCTCCGACCTAGAATCATGATCATCCCCAAAGGCCACTTCCAGAGCTATCTTACCAACAGGATATGCTGATCTGCCAGGTACTACACCGTGGAACACCGTATTAGACGGTTTAAGATTTTTATCTGTTAGTCCCATACGACGGAAGGTCTCATAGTACAAGATATTAATGCTGCTCCCTCAATCCATGAGCACCTTGGTGAACTTGTAATCTCCCACCTGAGGTGCCACCACCAGAGCCAACTGACCCGGATTATCAACCTGGGGAGGGTGATCCTCTCTGCTCCATATGATTGGCTGTTCAGACCAACGTAGATAACGGGGTATGGCCGGTTCAACAGAGTTGACCGCCCGCCTCTGAACCTTCCGGTCTCGCCTGTCCAAGCTAGTGGTGAAGACATGGTACTGCCCACTACTCAACTGCTTTGGGTTGCTCTGGTAACCTGACTATTGCTGCTGTTGGTTGTAACCACCCTGGTTGTTCTGACTATTTTGACCATTATGTCCGCCCGGATTACCAGTAAATCCTGAACCGGAATTTCCTCCACCATAACCCGGCCCGGATCCTGAGCCACCGCCGGATCTGTGATCATACTGGAAAGCATTAGAATTCTTGAACTCCTGCATAATAAAGCAATCCTTCCAAAGTTGGTTTGCTGGCGCCTCCTTCGTCCCATGTCTTGGACAGGGCTGGCTTAGGAGATAGTTTAGGCGGTCTGGGTTAGGGTTGGGCGCACCATTGCGATTTTTCGGTTTACCCTTGCGTCGCTGGCCATTGTCCTGTGCGTTGGTATTAGCCACAAAGTCCATGTTACCATCCGCTTTACGCTTGCCTCCACCACCATTGCCTGTCCAGTGATGCTGCTGATCTTTGGAGTTGTTGTTCCTCTTTCCCTTCCCTGTCTTGTCATCATCAGATTCGGGATCCTTGGTGCTATCAGAATCAGCATATTTCACCAAAGCGGCCATGAGGGTCCCCATGTCAGTGCAATGACGCTTCATCCGTCCCAACTTCAGCTTTAGGGGCCCAAACCGGCAGTTGCCTTCTAGGGTTAATACTGCGGTGTCAGCGTTGATGCGGTCTGATGTGCAACACTTGTGAAACCCGGCGCACCCAATGAGTCGTTGATTCTCCTTCCTCCTGGACGCATGCAGCCAAGTCCACTATCGACATAGGCTGTTTACATGTATCCTTGAAATTGCTGATAAACCGGGCTCGTAATTGGTCCCATGAACTGATAGAATTAGCCGGCAAGCTTTTTAAGCAAGTACGGGCCGTTCCTTCAAGCATCATGGTGAAGTATTTCGCACACGCCACGTCATCCACATCAAGCATCTCCATGGCCATCTCATAACTCTCCACCATGTCTCTGGAGGTTGATCCGCCGTGTAATTTGGTACCTTGCGCAGGCCCTTGAAATCCTTGGGCAGGTGCACATTGCGTAAAGCGGGGATAAGGCAAGGCACCCCCAAAGAACTAGAAGTAACACCAGGTTTGATCGAGATGGTTGGACGAACCGGTGTGAGCTGCCGAGCCTGATGCTGTGTGGATAACTCGGCCTCCATGCGCGCTCGGGCCCGGTTCACCACTTCCTGAGCGTTATCAGCACCACCCGCCGGGTTGTTGCCACGGGGTGCTCCACGTCGTTCGTTACTCGACACTGCCGATTCATCCATATGTCTGCTATAGCTCCGGCTTGGACGGGGGGTCGAGTGGATCCAGTCGCGGCTGTATGAGTATGCTTCCTGTTGGACCAAATTGTCCTCAGAAGCTCCTTGACCCTCCCAGTCTCTACTGCCTGCGGCGAATCACCTTCAATCCAGCCGTGCAGCAGCGGCAACGAGATTGTCCATCGGATTGGAGTAGTGACCCGGAGGTGTTAAAACAACCTGAGGTATAACGGTGTTTTGACGAGGCGGGTACATCTGACGAGGCTGAACCGGTGCACCGGTCCCAGGAGCTTCCGCCCGGTTCCCCTCCAGCGGATTGCCAGTTCCTACTCCTGGAGTGTTGGAAAGGTCACTGGCCTTAAAAACCGGAGGCAAACGGGATCGGTACTTCCTCCTCATGACTTCCTGCGACGCACTCTGGTCCAACATGAGCCAGTAGGCTTGTGCGTCTAAAGCGGCCCGCTCTATGGCCATCCTGGTGTCCTCAACTGTCAGATTTGCCTTGGCCTGGGTGATCTGTTCCTTCACCTTTGCAATCTCTGCGTTGTGAACGCCCTGATCCGCCGGATTAGCCTCCGCCATAAGCACACCCAATGCATCAAATAGCTCTGATAGAACTTGAGCCAGCGGGCCCACAGGGCCTCCTGCCCCGGCAGCCGTCGCCGCTGCTGAACGGAGGTTGTTGCCGCAGCGGTCGAAGAATGAAGCGCTGCTTGTGTGCCAGTCATGAATATTCCAACCCAGTTGGGCAGATCAGAGGGGTCCGGAATACTGTCGCCATCGGAACAGCCCCCAATCCGGCCGTCTTGTAGCTGATAAAGAGATTCGGTTTCTTCGGTCGATGACTCGTCATCGGAACAAACGACGGTATCGCCGCGAGATCCCAATCCATCCTCATAACTTCCTCCATGGATGACTCCCACGAAGGCACGCTTCATGGCCGGTTTTACCCGGGCGGATCGCGCACGCTGAGCCATCTCGACAAGGTCGGTGCAGATGTCCGGCTCAGGGCCCGATTCACCGATCTTGCCAATGAAAACGTGAATGCCACCAAAGGGGACCCGGTACCCGTACTCAATTGAGCCGGCCTCGGGGCCCCAGCCTGCCTCGTTGATGTAGAGCTTGCCGCGACGACTCTTAGTCATCCGGCCTATAGCGTAGCCCTCAAGTCCTTCAAAGCGGCCCTCGAAGAACCTGAAACCATTGTGCGATAGCCCCACGGTGGGCGGCAACTGTCGTGGAATTGTCACGGCAGATGTCCTAGAGAAAGGACTTAGTCGTGGAGCCATCACGACGGGTTAGCTTGAAGGGGTTAAAGCGGACACAGGGATGCAAGATAGCTTATACTAGTTCGGCCCCTTCGATGAAGGTAAAAGCCTACGTCTAGTTGTGATGGAATTGATGGGGTATCGATGACTAGGGAGCAAACAAGCTTCACCTATGTCTCGAGTTGTTGTCTGTTCCTGAACCGCCGCCTGGTTGTCCCCTTATATACACGGGTGACACCCCTCGGTTCACAGAGTCCCAACACCGATCGATATTCGTATCCGGGTTGGTCTCTCCTTATTCCTAACTTACAATACAAGTTTATACACAAATCCCGGTTTACAGCTACAAGTCTTGAACCGACTACGGGCCTTAGGCCCTCATCTGCCTTCTTGGGCTTTAGCACTCTTGAACTACTGATGAAGTTGACCCAGCCGAGATAAGCCGGTTTACGCCCAACAGTAATATCCCCAACATTCGGTTCTACTAGAAATTCTATTTATATATATGCATAACGTGTACAATATGTAGTATCGTAAAATACCAGCAAAAGAAAATAATTAAATGGAAAACACAAAATTAAATGAAAAAGAAATCATAAACCCAAACCCCCCAACCTTTTAATACCGGTTGGTGATACCAACCGGTACTAAAGGGCTCCCTGCCCCCCGAAGCTGGCTCGTGCCACGTGGTTGCCCTTTAGCACTGGTTCTTGCTGAATTGGTACTAAGGGGGGGGGGCTTTAGTGCCTACACTTTCGCACCGGTTACCAAACCAGCACTAAAGGGCCTTACGAACCGGTGCTCTTGCTCGGTTCTGCACTAGAATCCGAATTTTTTTTCAGCAATCACGTCCTTGGCTAAACTGGCGTGTATCAATGACTTTCAATGCTTAGCCGGCCAGATTGCGGCTTTGAGCTGGTTTATCAGTTGTCTCGGGGATAAAGCTATCCCTTTTTATTAGATGCTAAAGAAAACGGATGACTTTGTTTGGAGTGATGCGGCCGATAAAGCATTTGAGGATCTGAAGAGGCAGTTAGCTGAACCGCCTGTGCTTGCGGCTCCAATCGATAAAGAGCCTTTACTGCTATATGTGGCTGCTAATGCCAGGGCTGTTAGTGTGGCTATTGTTGTGGAGCGCAAGGAGGCTGGAAAGGAATATCTTGTTCAACGGCCGGTTTATTATATCATTGAGGTGCTTATCGAATTAAAGCAGCGTTATCCGCATTGGCAGAAGATGGTGTATGGGGTGTTTATGCCAAGCCGGAAGCTCAAACATTATTTTCAAGGTCATCCTATCATAGTGGTCAGTTCAGCCCCTCTGGGAGATATCATTCAAAACAGAGAAGCAACTGGCCGGATTGCCAAGTGGGCTATTGAGCTGGGACCTCACGGGCTCAAGTATACACCTCACACAATGATCAAATCTCAAGCACTCATGGACTTCATCAATGATTGGACAGAGTTGCAGGCACCAGAGGAAAAGCTAGATAACACTTATTGGACTATTCACTTCGATGGGTCTAGTCAATTGGAGGGCTCGGGGGCTGGAGTCATATTAACTTCCCCACGAGGTGACAAGTTTTGTTATGTTCTTCACTTAATGTTCCCTTGTACTAACAATGCAGCTGAGTACGAGGCCTTACTACACGGTCTTCGGATGGCTAAGGAGATGAACTTAAGCCGAGTTAAGTGCTTCGGTGACTCGGACCTAGTGGCTCAACAGGTATCTGGCACTTGGGGTTCTAAGGACCCACTCTTGGTTGCATATCGACGAGAGGTGGACATAGTGGCTGGTCATTTCAAGGGTTATCAAGTTTACCATATAGACCGGCGAAAGAATGAAGCGGCGGATGCTTTAAGTCGCCTAGGCTCTCAGCGTAAACTGGTGCCACCTAATGTCTTCCTCGACGTACTGCATAATCCGTCAGTCAAGATACCCAAAGAGGAGGAGTTGGCTATTCCTGGCCCGGAGGCCCAATTGGTGGCAGCTTTGCATGTTATACCGGATTGGACAGTCCCGTACTTGGCTTACATGAACCGGGGCGAGTTAAAGGAAGACGAAACCTTGGCCCGACAGATAATCTGACGTTCCAAGTCAATGACCATAATCAATGGGGAGTTACATCGTTACAGCGTCACAGGAACAATTCACCGTTGTGTGTCTCCTCAAGGAGATTGTGGTCACCATGCCGGTTCAAAATCCTTTGTAGCTAAGGCTTTTCATCACGATTTCTATTGGTTGACAGCTCATGTTGATGCTGAGGATTTAGTCAAAAGGAGTGACGATTGTCAAAAATTTGCACACCGCGCTCATGTTCCGGCTCAGGAGTTGAGAATGATTCCAATCACTTGGCCGTTTGCAACTTGGGGGCTTGATATGGTTGGACCTAGATCCAAGGACAAAAAGACCCACCTGTTAGTGGCAGTTGACAAGTTTACCAAATGGGTAGAAGCAGAGCAAGTCAGTAAGTGTGATGCAGCCACGGCGGTTCAATTCATCAAAAAGGTGATATTCCGGTTTGGTTTCCCACACAGTATTATAACTGATAATGGTACTAATCTGTCAAAGAGTGAGATGGAGGAATTTTGCCAACATGAGCACATCCGGCTTGATGTAGCATTAGTGGCTCACCCCTAGTCTAATGGTCAAGCATAGAGGGCAAATCAAGAAATTTTGAGAGGTATTAAACCCCGGCTTATGGTTCCATTAAAGCGGACACCGGGTTGTTGGGTGGAGGAGTTACCTTCTGTGTTATGGAGTATCAACACCACACCTAACAGATCTACGGGTTACACACCTTTCTTCATGGTTTACGGAGCGGAGGCGGTTCTCCCTAGTGACATCCGTCTTGATTCACCCCGTGTGATGGCTTATGTTGAAGCTGAGAATGAGGAAGCACGTCAGGATTCACTGGACCTGTTAGATGAGGAGCCTGATTTAGCGGCAGCACGTTCGGGGATTTATCAACAAGATTTCCGACGTTATCACAGCCGCAGGGTTAAGACCAGGACTTTTCAAGAAGGCGATGTGGTGCTCCGGCTCATCCATAATCAGACTGATATGCACAAGTTATCCCCACCATGGGAAGGACCTTTTGTGGTCAGCAAAAATCTACACAACGGGACATACTACCTCATTAATGTTCGAGATCACAAAGACTCACGTAAACTGGAGGAGGAGACCAAGCGGCCGTGGAATATAGCCCTTCTTCGGCCTTACTATACTTGAGCCACAGGCTCTTCTTATGTACATACTTATGACAATGTATATATTATCTAATAAACCAGAGCCTCCGCTAAAGCGGGGTCTCTGTTCCTTTTTTACATCATGTGTGGTTCCACAGGGGTTTCTATTGACAAAGCGGAGTTTTATTAACCCGGCTCATCAGGCCACACAGATATAAAGAAAGTCACTAGGGGGCTTGGTCGTATCTGAACCAGAGCTACACCTCTTGATCGGTTTAAAACCAAAAAGGGATTTCACTAGGGGGCTTGGTTGTTTTCAAACCATAGCTACACCTCTTGATAGGCTTCAAGCCAAAAGGAAATTGTGTGGAACCAAAGAGAGTATGTAGCATCAAGCACAACTCAAACATAGGTAACCACCGAGCACATCTCAAATATTACCTGGGGGCTCCTTGCTTCTCAAAGAACAACGAGATTGCACCCTTGAAATAGGCTATCAAGCCAGGCTTGGAAGCCAGGTGTATTCACCTAAGACCCCGGGTTATCCTGCCTCTTTAAGTAAGCCACTCCGTCCAGGTAAACCTGGTATGACCCATCGAACGTTTGACAAGTCAATTATAACGCCCCAAGACCGATGTGCCAGGTGTCCTCCAGTTATTCGCTGTTGTTGCCTTGTCGTTGCTTGCGTGTCATGCATCTCATATCATGTCATCATGTGCATTGCATTTGGATACGTGTTCGTCTCTTGCGTCCGAGCTTTTTCCCCGTTGTCCGTTTTGCATTCCGGCGCTCCTATGTCACCCGATGTTCCTTTCTACCTCTTTTCGTGTGCGGGTGTTAAACGTTTTCGGATTGGACTGAGACTTGTCACGCGGCCTTGGTTTACTACCGGTAGACCGCCTGTCAAGTTTCGAGCCATTGGGACTTCGTTTGATACTCTAACGGTTAACCGAGGGACCAAAAAGGCCTCGTGTGTGTTGCAGCCCAACACCCCTCCAAAGTGGCCCAAAACCCACCTAAACCCCCTCCATCATCTCGGTCGTTCGATCACGATCGCGTGGCCAAAAACCGCACCTCATTTGGAGCTTCCTAGCTCCCTCTACCTCTATAAATAGACCCCTTCATTTTCGTTTTCGGATCTTTTCCCCGAAACCCTAAAAATCCTCCCTCAGGGCCGCCGGACATGTCCGTCTCGCCGGCGGACGCGTCCACCCCGCCGCCACATCGCCCCGACCAACCGGGAGGCGACACGTCATCACCGCCGTCCGCCGCGCACTATCCCGCAGCGCCAGGTGTCGCCGCCGCCTTCCACCATCGCGCGACCCGCGGGGCCCAGATCCGGCCCGCACGGGCCCGGCCGCCGGCCACCGCGCGGCTTTGCCGCCGGCAGCCGCGCACCGCCGCCCGTCATCGCTCGCCGCCACCACAACTCGCCGCCGGCTGCTTCATTCGCCGGCGCCGCCGAGCTCCCTCGCCGCCACCACTCACCGGCAATCGCTTCACCCGGATGGCCCCAACCTCCTCGCGCCGCCTCGCGCCCTCCTCCATCCTCTTCGGTCATCGCCGGAGTCGCGAGCTCGCCAGAGAGATCCGCCGCCCGGATCTGGTGAGGCTGGACCAGATCCACCAACGCATCAAACCAAACGGCCTCCCCGCGTCCCGATCCGCTCCGTCCCGGATCCCTCCGTCCCGCGTTGACTTTCGCGGAGGTAAAAATTTCACCAAGTCCTCGAAGTTTCTAGATTCATGTGCCCATTTTCATCATGCCATAACTCTGCACTCGTAGCCCCGATTCATGCATGTAGCATATCAAAATGTTCGCCTCGACGAGTACATCATTTCATCTGATTGCATCATTTTCATTTGAGCTCATCTTGATGCCCGAAATGCTGTTGGAAGAGGGCTATGTGATGAATTTGTCAGATCTGTTTCAGCAAATGACCTTTTGTCATTTTTGCCATGATTAATGTGTGCATGCTATGATCCTGAGCTCTACATGTGTTTTGTTAAATGTCATGCCATCTTTACTGGGGTGTATTCCATGTATTTTTGTGATATTTGTGGTGACTAGCAAAAGCATGCAAAGTAGCGTAATCGTTGATGCTGATTTCAGGGACTTAGAATTTCACAAAGTCCTTGTCCTGATTTTGTTGTTATGCCATATGTTCATGTTGTTTCCTAGTGATCGGTGCCTCTTTTGAGGATGCTCAGTACAGATGTTTTGTTAACATTGTGGTGCTCTATCCATCCGTGTCTTTGTTTGCAATCATGGAGCACAATAACTTGAGCCAATCGAGCTCTACTTTTGCCATAAAATGATCCTGGCAGATTGTTGACATGTTTAGCGATTTTGCCGAGGATGTTGCTATTGATCCGTGCATGCTATGTTGTTGTTCTTGCCATGTCTAGCTTCTATGCTATGTATTCTTGATGGGTGTATGCTTAGTTTGTCATGCCACGCTCTGTAGTGAGTGCACCGAGCTCGTAAACATGCCTACTCGTTAACTGTTTTGCCATGCTCCAGTTTTTCACCAAGTCTGAATCTGTTTAAGTTTTTGCTATGTTCACATGCTTGCAATTGTATTTTCCGATCCCTTTTGGCTCAAGGTCACTAAGGGACATTTGTTATATTCTTAGAGTAGCTTCCTCATGATAAATTCTATAGCATGTAGTTATCATACTCTAAAATTTGCTTCCTCATGATAAATTCTAGACTTGTGTTAATTTCACAAAGTCTTTAACCTGTTATCTTTTGCACTTTTGCCATGCTTGTTTGAACCTGTTATTGAGTGAATTAGCCGTAGCTCAGTGTTCATCTTTTGTCAAGCTTCATGAGTGAATCCCTGCCATGTATTTTGTTGTCATATTTGAGTGTTGTAGCATATCTATCTTGATGCATTTAGAAGGCTACTTGCTGATTATCGCAGTCCGGCGCCATATTTGTTTTGCTTGCCATTTCCAAACCGTGCATCCGATTCCGGTGATCTTTATATCGATTTCAACTGAAATTAACTCACCTTTTTAGTGGCACTCTTGGATTTCCAAGTTGAGGCCAGGTTCAATCATTCCTTTCCAAATCATGCATATGCATCACATACCGCATCCCGCATATCATACCATGTTCGTGCGTTGGTTGTTTACTATGTTATGTGCTTCTTTCTGGTGTTGCTTCTTCGAGTTGGTTCCGTTAACGTCGTGTTTGTGAGGACCCGTTCGACTACGTCCGTTTGTCTTCTTCATGGACTCGTTCTTATTCCTTGCGTGATTTTAGGCAAGATGACCATACCCTCGAAATCACTTCTATCTTTGCTTGCTAGTTGCTCGCTCTTTTGCTATGCCTATGCCGCGATACCTACCACTTGCTTGTCATGCCTCCCATATTGTTCAGCCAAGCCTCTAACCCACCTTGTCCTAGCAAACCATTGTTTGGCTATGTTACAGTTTTGCTCAGCCCCTCTTATAGCGTTGTTAGTTGCAGGTGAAGATTGGAGCTTGTTCCATGTTTGGGACATGGATATTTTGTTGGGATATCACAATATATCTTATTTAATTAACGCATCTATATACTTGGTAAAGGGTGAAAGGCTCGGCCTTATGCCTAGTGTTTTGTTCCACTCTTGCCGCCCTAGTTTTCGTCATATCGGTGTTATGTCACTAGTAGAAAAGGGGGCAACGGTCCAAGCCGAGTCAGCCCACTAGTCCCGGTTCAGTCTAGAACCGGGACCCATTGGGGCATTGGACTCGGTTCGTGAGCCCAGGGGGCCGGCCGGGCCATGTGGGCCGTTGGTCCCGGTTCGTCTGCACCTTTTGTTCTTGGTTGGTGGGACGAACCGGGACCAATGGCCTCGCTCCTGGCCCACCACCATTGGTCCCGGTTGGTGGCATGAACCGGGTCCAAAGGCTCCCCCCACTAGTAGAAAAAGGGTCAAACGTGAAGCACATTAGTGCCGGTTTGTATTTGAGCCGGCACTAATGTATACATTAGTGCCGGTTCCAACGGCTAGCCGGGCCGCTTTCATTAGTACCGGTTCGTGGCGAACCTTTAGCACCGGTTCGTGCCATGAACCGGTACTAATGAGAGTGGTGGCAGGATGTTGTCAGACAGGTGCCCCTCCAGCCCCTTTAGTACCGGTTCTTGGCACGAACCGGTACTAAAGGTCGTCCTACATAAACCCTTCGTCCACCCGAGCTCGCTCTGTTCTTCCCCTTTCCCCTCTCCTCTCTGTTCTTCCCCTCTTCCTCTCAAGCCAAGAAAAAGAAAAGATAAGGAAGCGAATGCATCGTATGATGAGCCAAAGAGGCACATAGTTCTTTCTGGGAAGAGAAACATCGTGGGAGTGGATGACAAGACAGACAAGTCAGAAGATTATGAAAAGTTTTATGAAATTGCTCCATTCACAGTGAATATTGACCCGAGCATCCCATTAAATGATGAAGATTTTCCATGGCTACGACGCAAAAGGACACATGCGAAGAAAAAGTTTCACACCCAAAGATTCGTGATGTGATCGGCTTAACTATCATCACTTTCTTCTGTGTTTCACACCCAGGAGGGAATCTCTGTAATAGTTAGGGTAGCTAGTTATGTGTTTTGGCATTTGAAACGCGAAGAAATTTTATGTGCAAGCAAATTCTTTCATGCATTTATTGATTTTTTCAGCTAAATGACCCTGAAATTGAAAAGCATTTCAAATGAACTCAGAAAAGGATGAAAGTTGGCATGGTATCATAATTTCACCCACATAGCATGTGCAAAAAAGTAGAGAGGGTTACCGCAAAAACTGGATGCACTTCGTGTACAAAATGGACAATCTGTTTCGAAGTATCAGGGTTTCGGACGAAAACTCATCCGTTACAAAGGCATTTCATTTTTTAAATAACCTAAGCATTACCAAATTGAATATAATGATAAAACACACTAATATTAAACATAAGAAAAAAGAATCACTGAAAAATCTATTTTCAAAGATAAGTTATTCACAAAAATAAATAAAGCAAAAAAATAAGAAAAAAAAGCCCACCTACTGGGCCACAGCAGCCTGCATACGACTAGAAACACAAATTCAAGTTGGGCCAGGATGCAGGCCCGCTAGCCCAGTAGGCCCAACAGGGCATCGCAGAAGAGGTAGGCCCAGAAGGCCTGCTTAAGAGAGGAGCTCGAGACAGCAGCGACGGCGGGGCTTATAAGCAGGTGCGAGTGCCCCTCGGCTAGCGAGGTGGGACTAAACTTTTGTGCCCCTCGCCTGGCAGTGCACACCCTTTAGTACCGGGTCGTGGCACCAAACGGTACTAAAGAGGGGGCCTTTAGTACCGGTTGGTGGCTCCAACCGGTACTAAAGGTTCCTTCTATATATACATCACTTCGAAAAATTTCATTCTCCCTCTGTTTCTTCCCGATCGATCGACGCCGTCGCCGCCCCCGTCCTACGCCGCCCCCGTCGCGCGCTGTTTACGTCGCCGCCCCCATCCTCGTCGCCGCCCTCATCCCCGTCGCCGCCCCTGTCCCCGTCGCCGCCCCCGTCGCCGTCGCCGCCCTCGTCTCCGTTGCCGCCCCGGGCCCGTTCCCGTCGTGCCGTCCCCGCGTCGCCGCTCCGTCACGCCCC
>NC_041392.1:686189690-686196143 GCF_002162155.2 Triticum dicoccoides | reverse complement strand
CGCCCCGGCCCGTCGCCTCGCCGTCGCCGTCGCCCCGCTGTGAGCTCTCCCCCTCTAACCCCTCTTCCTCGCCCCCGGTGGCCACCATGGGCGCCGCCCCTCCCCGAGCCCATACACACACACAAGCATGATGAACACACACACACGCACATTTCCTTAAGTTAATTAGTATATACGTATTTTGTATGTTTAATTAGTTTAGATTTTTAAGATTATTATTTTTTCACTAGTATATATGTATGAATTCATGTTAGATGGATATAATTAGTGTTTAATTAGTATGGAATTTTTTTATATAATGCTGTTTTTCTGTTTTTAATGGATGTATAGAAGTTGTTTTTTCTGTTTTTAGTGTTAGATGCTTAATTAGTATGAAATAGCATATAGAATTTTGACACATGCAATGATAGCATAACTAGTGTTACATTTGCATATAGTATTTGTTGTCGATGATGCCCGGCGCGCATCCTCGCCGTCGACCCGTTCGCGATGACGTCCTGCTTCAGAGGACCCATCTCCGGGACTGGGCTCCGCCGGGCTGGCACTGGGAGGTGCTACCTTCAGGGGCGCGACGCTTGGTGAGGAACCCGGCCCCGGGTCCCGTCGTCGACCCTCATCTCCTTTGGTGGCATTCGCGTGGGCCACTTTCGGTGCGGAGGGAGCCAGCCCCACCGGAGGTGGTACGTCGCCGTGTCAGGGAGGAGGACGAGCACGTCCATCGCTACATGGCTGCTATGGACGTCAGGTTCTCCAATACCTGGCAGGTTCTTTGGGGAGATCACCCGAGCTATGATCCAGTGATGGTTCCTTCCCTTTGGTTGTCCACTGCCTAGATTACTCTCTAGTATTCGATCTTTATTAGCTAGCTAGCTAGTGATGTATTCGATATATAATATTCGAGATGATTTATTCGAGATTATATATATTATTTGAGACGATGTATTTGAGATTATATCTATTATTCAAGACGACGTATTCGAGATTAAATCTATTATTTGAGACGATGTATTCGAGATTATATTTATTATTCAAGACGATGTATTCGAGATTATATCTATTATTCGAGATTATACTAAATTGTTTTATATTTCTTTTGGCATAGTTAAATAAAAGCTATGGCGGACAATACCGACAGAGAGAGAGAACAGACCATGTTCGATATCATACGCGGGCCAGATGATGATCAGAATGAAGAAGATTTTCACGGCTCCGAATTTCTAAACAACACCGGAGAGGGTGATATGATATTTGATCGCGACAGAACATTTTAGTACCGATTGGTGTTACCAACCGGTACTAAAGGGCTCCCGGCCCCTGGAGCTGGCTCGTGCCACGTGGTTGCCCTTTAGCACCGGTTCATGCTGAACCGGTACTAAGGGGGGGGGGTCCTTTAGTGCCAAAACGTTAGTGCCGGTTCCTAAACCGGCACTAAAGGGACTTACGAACCGGTGCTATTGCCCGGTTCTGCACTAGTGCCTTTAGTCCCGGTTCATGCCACCAACCGGGACCAATGAGGTGCCTATATATACCCCCTCGCGTAAGAGCAAAGCACACTGCTCTGGTTTTTTTCTGGCCAAGGGGGAGAGGGCTTGGTGGTGCTCTAGCTCACCTCCTATGCACACAAGGTGTTCGATGGAATGCCCGAGCCACACTACTTAAGCTTTCTCCTCTCCAAGCTCGACCTTCAAGCTCCATTTTCCTCAATATTTGTCTAGGTTTAGCGGTCCGTCACGCCCCGTCCCCGTCTTCACCGCCGTCATCACCCGCGCCGAGCTCATTGCCGGCACCACCGTGGTGAGCCTCTTGTTATTATCTTCTTTTTGAAAGGAAAAATATTCTTACTTGTATGTTTACATAGATACTTGTATTATTTTCTCACTTTTATTACTGCATCTTATATAGTGCGATGGTTTTGGTATCCGCCCCCGTCGGCCCTCATCCTGTCTATGATTCGGATGTGGTATATATATTATCTTTATAACTATTGGTTCATTTATTGTTTATGAAAATTATGCCGACCAACGTGACATAGATTTTATTTATGTAGGATGTATGTGAATCGGAAATTCCAACCGACCCTATTGTCGAGAGGTTAAATTTAGTTGAAGAAGAAAACAATTTGTTGAAGGAAAAAATTGAGGAGGATAAGATGATATTGGAGTTGCATGTTGTGGATGTCGTCGATGATCACAAGATCAAGATGGATGCAATGCGCTTGAAGATTAGAAAGATAAAAAAATATGCCATTCATACCGAGGCTTGGTATCATTATGCCGTTGGATCAAATGTTACCTTGGTTGCGATTATGATCGCATTTGTTTTCGCATTGAAATGATTTACATAGTTTCAATGTATGGTTTAATTAATTAGATGCTCTGGAGAGCTATATGTTGTTAGATGAGAACTATGTATGTACTTTGGTTTTAATGTGATGATGAACTTTTATTAATTTGGACACTTAATTATATATAACGCACGCAGATGAACCGGCAATGGATGAACGGTGACATACACACCTCCGAGTACATTAAGGGCGTGCATAAGTTTCTCGATGCGGCTGAGGCAAACAAGCTGAATGGGTTTATGTGTTGTCCATGCACTAAATGTGGGAATACAAGGTCTTACTCTAACCAGAAAATCCTTCACTCCCACCTGCTTTACAAGGGTTTCATGCCACACTATAATGTTTGGATGAGGCACGGAGAAATAGGGGTTATGATGGAAGACGGAGAAGAAGATGAGTATGATGACAACTATGTGCCCCCTGAATACAGTGATGCTGCAACGGGGGGAGCTGGTGAAGATCAAGAGGAACCAGACGATGTGCCCGATGATGATGATCTCTGCCGGGTCATTGTCGATGCAAGGCCGCAATGCAAAAGTAAAAAAGAGAAGCTGAAGTTCGATCGCATGTTAGAGGATCACAAAAAAGGGTTGTACCCCAATTGCGAAGATAGCAACACAAAGCTCGGTACCATACTGGAATTGCTGCAGTGGAAGGCAGAGAATGTTGTGGCTGACAAAGGATTTGAGAAGCTACTGAAAATATTGAAGAAGAAGCTTCCAAAGGATAATGAATTGCCCGATGGTACATACGCAGCAAAGAAGGTTGTATGCCCTCTAGGATTGGAGGTGGAGAACATACATGCATGCCCTAATGACTGCATCCTCTACCACGGTGCATACAAGGATCTGAACGCATGCGCGGTATGCGGTGCATTGCGATATAAGATCAGATGAGATGACCCTGGTGATGTTGACGGCGAGCCCCCCAGGAAGAGGGTTCCTGCGAAGGTGATGTGGTATGCTCCTATAATACCATGGTCGAAACGACTGTTCAGAAACGAAGAGCATGCCAAGTTGATCCGATGGCACAGAGAGGACCGGAAGAAAGACGGGAAGTTGAGAGCACCCCCTGACGGGTCGCAGTGGAGAAAAATCGAGAGAAAGTATTGGGATGAGTTTGCAAAGGACCCAAGGAATGTATGGTTTGCTTTAAGCACGGATGGCATTAATCCTTTCGGGGAGCAGAGCAGCAATCACAGCACCTGTCCTGTGACTCTATGTATGTATAACCTTCCTCCTTGGATGTGCATGAAGGAGAAGTTCATTATGATGCCAGTTCTCATCCAAGGCCCTAAGCAACCCGGAAACGACATTGATGTGTACCTAAGGCCATTAGTTGAAGAACTTTTACAGCTGTGGAATGGAAACAGTGTACATACGTGGGATGAGCACAGATAGGAGGAATTTAACCTAAAGGTGTTGCTGTTTGTGACCATCAACGATTGGCCCGCTCTCAGTAACCTTTCAGGACAGACAAACAAACGATACCACGCATGCACACACTTTTTAGATATCACTTAAAGTATATACCTGGACAAATGCAGGAAGAATGTGTACCTGGGCCATCGTCGATTTCTTCCGACCAACCATCAATGTAGAAAGAAAGGCAAGCATTTCAAAGGCGAGGCAGATCACCCGAAGAAGCCCGCCATGCGTACCGGTGATCACGTACTTGCTATGGTCAATGATTTACATGTAATCTTTGGAAAGGGTCCCGGCGGACTAGCTGTTCCAAATGACGCTGAGGGACACACACCCATGTGGAAGAAGAAATCTATATTTTGGGATCTACCCTACTGGAAAGACATAGAGGTCCGATCTTCAGTCGACGTGATGCACGTGACGAAGAACCTTTGCGTGAACCTGCTAGGCTTCTTGGGCGTGTATGGTAAGACAAAAGATACACCTGAGGCATAGGAGGACCTGCAACGTTTGCACGAAAAAGACGACATGCCTCCGAAGCAGTATAAAGGTCCTGCCAGCTACGCTCTTACGAAAGAAGAGAAAGAAATCTTCTTTGAATGCCTGCTCAGTATGAAGGTCACGACTGGCTTCTCGTCAAATATAAAGGGAATAATAAATATGCCAGAGAAGAAGTTTCAGAACCTAGAGTCTCATGACTGCCATGTGATTATGATGCAACTGCTTCCGGTTGCATTGAGGGGGCTTCAACCAGAAAACGTCCGATTAGCCATTGTGAAGCTATGTGCATTCTTCAATGCAATGACTCAGAAGGTGATCGATCAAGAAATCATACCAAGGCTAAGGAGTGATGTGGCGCAATGTCTTGTTAGTTTTGAGCTGGTGTTCCCACCATCCTTCTTCAATATCATGATGCATGTCCTAGTTCATCTAGTCGACGAGATTTTCATCTTGGGGCCCGTATTTCTACACAATATGTTCCCCTTTGAGAGGTTCATGGGAGTCCTAAAGACATATGTCCGTAACTGCGCTAGGCCAGAAGGAAGCATCTCCATGGGCCATCAAAAAGAGGATGTTATCGGGGTTTGTGTTGACTTCATTCCTGGCCTTAAGAAGATAGGTCTCCCTAAATCGCGGTATGAGGGGAGACTGAATGGAAAAGGCATTCTTGGAAGTGACTCAATAATATGCATGGACGGATATTCTTGGTCTCAAGTACACTACACAGTTCTACAGAACTCTACCTTGGTGACCCCGTATGTCGATGAAAATAAGAACAGTCGCGCTCCAAACACCCGGAGCAGTGCGACGACTGGATTACATGTGAACACATCAGGACATTCAGCGGTTGGTTGGAAACACGTCTCAGAGGTGAAAACACTGTTTGTGACGAGCTATACTTGTTGTCCAGGGGACCATCTTTGACTGTATTGACTTACAAAGGATACGAGATAAATGGGAATACATTTTACATGATCGCCCAAGATCAAAAGAGCACCAACCAAAACAGCGGTGTCTGCTTTGATGCAGCAACCGAGAGCGGAAAGGACACATATTAGTGGACATATGGGAACTTGACTAAGGACATGATTTTAAAGTCCCTTTGTTTAAGCGCAAATGGGTCAATCTGTCAGGAGGCAGGGTACAGGTAGACCCACAGTACGGAATGACGACAGTGGATCTGAAAAATCTTGGGTACACTGACGAACCGTTCGTCCTAGCCAATGATGTGGCACATGTTATCTATGTGAAGGACATGTCTACCAAACCGAGAAAAAGAAAAGATAAGGAAGCGAATACATCATACGATGAGCCAAAGCGCCTCATAGTTCTTTCAGGAAAAAGGGATATCCTGGGAGTGGGCGGCAAGACAGACATGTCTGAAGATTATGAAAAGTTTCATGAATTTCCTCCCTTCAATGTCAAGGCTGACCCAAGCATCCTGATAAACGATGAAGATTATCCATGGTTACGGCGCAATAAGCAAATGACACAAGCAAAGAAAAAGTGAAGACTTTCTCCTGTAACTATTATGATGATACCATGCCAACTTTTTAACACACGAGTATGCTATGCCAACTTTTTCAGAATAAATTTGAAAACTATGAATTTAGGTCGAATTTTCTCTATAGGTGCATCTATGTTCATTTTTTTAGTAAAGTTAATCACAAACTTGTGATTCACACAAATTTCAAAGAATTCAAATTTTAACTATTCAAATTTGAAAACTAATGGCACTAATTGAAAGTTTATAATTTTTCTAAAACTAATGGCACTAACAGAGAGTTTATAATTTTGCTGACCTAAAAGCAAAAAGAATTAAAAAATAAAGCAAAAAACAAAAGAAAATAAATAATATAGAAAACAAATCAAAAAAACTAAAAAAAATAAAAATAGCAACAATAAGTATTTTGTTGTAAGTAGAAACAAAATAAAATAAATAAAGCAACAAAGAAAACAAAAAAACTAAGAAAGTGTTTTCAAATTTGAAAACTAATGGCACTAACAGAAAGTTTATAATTTTTCTAAAACTAAAAGCAAAAAGAACTAAAAAATAAAGCAAAAAACAAAAGAAAATAAATAATGTAGAAAACAAAACAAAAAAATGGAAAAAATAGGCACTAAAAGCAAAAAAAACTAAAAAAGTGTTTTCAAATTTGAAAACTAATGACACTAACAGAAAGT
>NC_041392.1:686188508-686189603 GCF_002162155.2 Triticum dicoccoides | reverse complement strand
ACTAAAAGCAAAAATAATTAAAAAATAAAGCAAAAAACAAAATAAAATAAATAATGCAGAAAACAAAACAAAAAAACTGGAATTTTTTTAAAAATAGCAACAATAAGTAAAGAAAACAAAAAAACAAAAAAAGTGTTTTCAAATTTGAAAACTAATGGCACTAACAGAAAGTTTATAATTTTTCTAAAACGAAAAGCAAAAAGAATTAAAAAATAAAGCAAAAAACAAAAGAAAATAAATAATGCAGAAAACAAAACAAAAAACTAAATATAGCAACAATAAGTAAAGAAAACAAAAAAAAATAAAAAAAGTGCCTCCTACTGAGCCCCCACGGCCTTAATACGACTAGAAACCCTACCATGGGCAAGGATTCAGGCCCATAGGAGACCCAGTAGGACCACAGGCACAGACAGCGGATTTAGGCCCATAAGCCTGCAGTAGAGAGGAGCTCGAAATAGTCGGTTCGGCAGAGGTTATAAACCACTCCAAGCCCCTCTCGGCTAGCGAGGTGGGACTAAACATCCCACCGCACTGCGCCAGTTCTAGCACACAACCTTTGGTCCCGGTTGGTGCCACCAACCGGGACTAAAGGGGTGCATTGGTCACGGTTCGTGGCACCAACCGGGACTAATGCCCCCCTTTAGTCCCGGTTGGTGCCACCAACCGGGACCAAAGGCCGTGACTTCCCGCCCTTTGGGCTGCTGAAAAGAGGCCTTTGGTCCCGGTTGGTGGCACCAACTGGGACTAAAGGGAGCATTGGTCCCGGTTTGTGCCACGAACCGGGACCAAAGCCTTTGCTATATAAGCAACACTTGGGAAAATTTCAGATTTCCCTCACCAGTTGCCCCCAACGACGCCGACCTCCTCGACGCCGCCAGGCTGCCCATGCTCGCCATCGCCGTTGCCCCGCACCCCTGCCCTGTGCTCGCCGTTGCCTCCCATTCCTCGTCACCGTCGCCCTGCCCCTGCCACGTCCTGCCCCCGCGCGCCGGCGCCCTCGCCGCCCCCGCCATTGCCTCGAGCTCCCCTGCTCGCGCGCGCCGCCCCAGCGCCCCGAGCCCCTGCCTCATCACCATCGCCGTCGCCGCCCGCTCC
>NC_041392.1:686147096-686187457 GCF_002162155.2 Triticum dicoccoides | reverse complement strand
AGAAGAGGAAGAAGAAGAAAAGAGGAGAAGAAAGAATAGGAGTTCTTCTCCACAATTCTTTCTTCTCCTCTATTTTTTTCTTCTTCTTCCTCTTTTTTTATGGGGAATGAGGGTCGAGAGGGGATCTAGGGTGGCCGAGGGGTCAAGGGTCGAGAGGGGGTCGACGGTCACCGAGGTGTCGAGGGTCGAGAGGGGGTCTAGCCTCGCCGAGGGGTCGAGGGTCGTCGAACATGTGAGGAAGAAGAGGATAAAAAAGAAGAGGAAGATGAAAAAAAGAGGAGAAGAAAGAATAGAGGAGTTCTTCTCCTCTATTCTTTCTTCTCCTCTCTTTTTTTCTTCTTCTTCCTCTTTTTTTTATCGGGAACGAGGGTCGTCAAGGGTCAGGGTCGCCGAGCGGTAGAGGAAACCCTAAATAGCAAGTATAGTCGATGTGAGATACATGTGGACATCGGTGTCAGACACTACATCCACATCCCACAAGTGACGCGAGCTTCGACGCCCACGTCACTTGTGGGACGTGGATGTAGTGTCCGACACCGACGGCCACATGTACCTCACACCCACGATACTTGCTATTTAGGGTTTCCTCTACCGCTCGACGACCCTCGTTCCCGATAAAAAAAGAGGAATAAGAAGAAAAAAAGAGAGGTGAAGAAAGAATAGAAGAGTTCTTACTCCTCTATTCTTTCTTCTCCTCTATTTTTTTCTTCTTCCTCTTCTTTTTTTATCCTTGAAGCGTTGTCGAGGCCACCCCAAACCCTAGAGAAGCAGCATCGAGGCCACCCCAAACCCTAGAGAAGCAGCATCGAGGCCACTAATTAATATTAGTTCTACGTTTGCCACTAATATATCCATCTGTCATGTTTGAATAATAATTTCCATGTTGTAAATATTTGTAGAAACTATGGACACCGCCCGAGACTAAGTACAAGAAGAGTTGTTGGGGGACATAATCGCACGAGGAAGTGATGCCGTCTGCTCGTTGTTTCTCAATGACACCGATGGCCTGGAAGCAGCTGGCTATGATTATGATGGCTCCAGTGACCTAATGCCGGTGCAAGAAGGTGACCGTGAGGACGGCTCCGGTGACCCAATGCCGGTGCAAGAAGGACACCGTGATGACGTCTGCGGTGACCGAACCGAGTCCGGCCAGGTATATATATTAGTTAAGCTTGTGATGACTAGCTAATTGATGCATTCATTGTTTTGGTATGTACACATATTAATTAAGTCTTTGTTCTTTTTTCTAGCCCTCCAGATCGAGCACAACTTCGGTAAAGAGACGAGGCCCGAAGAAAAAGTTGAGCTCGGATGAAAAGTTTGAGATCATAGCAATCGCACCCGACGGCCAACCGATTGAACCCCTCCGGACAAAGAGCGCATTTGTTGCTCAGTGCGGGGTTCTGGTTAGGGACAAGATCCTGATCCGCATCCATCAATGGTTAAAGCCGGCTACAGAAGACCCTGAGGTGTCTTGTGTCAATGATATGCAGAAAAATGATCTTTGGACTGAGCTGAAGTCAAATTTCACCCTGCAGCTAGAGGATGATCCGGAGAAGCCAGTTAAAGAGCACTTAATCAAGTATTTTGCTCTTAAGAGGATGGCAGAACTATTCAGGAGGTGGAAGAAAGAGCTGAATAATTTTGTCGAAAATAAAGAGACACCAGAATTCAAGGGCAGATATGAGAAGATCATAGATCACTAGCCCGCATTTGTGGCCCACAACACGTCGGAAAAGAGTAAGAAGATGTCGGCGACAAACAAGCAAAATGCTGCGAAGAAGAAGCATCACCATCGTATGGGGTCAGGTGGCTACCTTGTGGCCCGGCCTAAGTGCGCCAAGACTGAGAATGATCTGGTTGATAAAGGGATCGAACCAGAGACAATTAACTGGCCAGACCGTTGCCGGACTTGGTTCTTCCGGGCTGGCGGAACCTTGGAACCTGTATCAGGGAAGTGCATTTGGACGAACAATCAAATGGACATACCAGTCAAGAAGCTTCAGCAGTATATCGAAGCAGCGCAGCAAGGGACGTTCGTTCCAGACAGAGAGAACGACAAGCTCACAATGGCCCTCGGGAATCCTGAGCACCCTGGACGGACACGAGGCACGCTAGGTTCCATTCCGTGGAAGGTTGGGTTTCCGGATGCAGGCGGTTACAAATGCTACGAGAGGAGGAAGAAAGTGGAGCAGACCCAACTGCAGGCGCTGCACACTAGGGTACAAGCGATAGAGGAACGAGAAGCAAATCGCAGCAAATGAACTGTCGAAGCTTCACCCGAAGCTACCCCGCCATCTCAGCGGAGAAGCAGCGTGGCTTCCACCGAGCTGCTTCAGCCGGAGCACGGAGTCTCAAAATTTCCACCTTATGACGCAATGGATTAATATGAAGGTCAAGGCGGCTGTTGGATCTGTTTTTCCTACTGAACCCGGCGCAACTGTTCACTGTTGGCCGATTCCAGAAGGATATGCTAGGGTGAAGGTGGATGAAATAATGGAGGGATTGGAGGACCTCCAGCTTGACCACCCTACCAGTGAAGGGGAGACTCGGCTGGGTTCTGCTCTGAAGACTCCATGCCTATGGCGGAAGGAGCTCATCAACCTTCCGAACTGGACGCCTCCGCCTCCTCCTCCTCCTCCGGCGAGTCAGGGCAATCCGCCTCCTCCACCGCCTCCTCCTCCGATGAGTGACGATCAGGGCACTCGGTCGGCTCCTTCTCCGGTGCGTGGCGGCACTCCGCCTCCTTCTCCGCCTGCGCCGGCGCACCCGAGCAGCCAGCCTCCTCCTTCTCCGCCTCGTCAGCAAGGGCAGAAGAGACCTGCCGCCGCTCCGTCTGCTCCGGCACATCGTAGTCCTTCTCTTCTGCCTTGTAAGAAAGTAAACAAGACAACCGCTCAGTCTGCTCTGCCGGCGTCTAGTAGAACAGCCAGAGGTGGGAGGACATACAGATTCGGTCCTTCTCTGAAGACTCCAGAGAAGTTACCATACGAGAGGACCCCGGAGGATAACACCGAGATCGCGCAAGAAGAAGTGAGGAACTTCTTTGAAGGGGTGAAAGCAAAGAAACATCCACCTCCGGAGGAGAAGGTAGATCCGGTGAAAGCGAAGCGCACTCTGGCTGCCCTGACAAAACCACCCAAGACACTGCCGAAAGGCAACTATGAGCGCATTATTGGAAAGGAATTTGTCGAAGCGGAGCGGTCGGGAAGTACTGTCAGTGATCAAAGGCTGAAAGAACGACGAGCTGGGAAACAAATTGCCCAGCTCGGTGAACAAGCGATGCTATCGTGCCCCCCGCTCAAGGTGCCTAGCGACATCGACGCTAATGATCCGAGGATGGTGCCCGGTTATAGAAATCTTGGAGATTACCTGCCCGACGATGTACATTATGATTTCATGGAGGTGCAGATACAAAGATACGAGTACGGGAAGCCTCTCGTCAAAGATGAAAGGTCACTATCAACGATGATGCGAAGATTGCATGATTGGTACTTGAAAATCTGCAAAGAGTCTTGGGGGAGGAGTACTTTGTATGCGAGAGTTAAAAAGGAGCATGACCTCGTTGGAATTGAACTGTTGCATGTTCCATTTGAGGAGTTCTTTCAGTTTTTCAATCAATTGGCCCTTGATAAAGCAATAGTCACCTGCTACTATCTGTAAGTAGTACTACTTCTGTCATAAAGTCTCTCTATATAGCTCAGCTCTTTCATTGCATGTATTTATAATTATCCTCACTATATTATGCAAATTGAAGATCGCCGAATTGAAGAAAAGAAAAATCGGTGATATTGGGTTCATTAACACAAATCTCATAGATGCAACTCAGGTGAAATTTCATGCCGCAGATACCGAGGCCAACTTGCTATGATCGTTGGTAATAAATGAAAACAAAGATATAATACTCTTTCCTTACAACTTCAAGTGAGTGTTACTGTCTTATGCATATTTGGTTTCCCTTATATATTAGTCAAGGTTATAGTAATGTAATTGATGAGTTATGTATGCGTGAGCAGTTTCCACTATATTCTCCTAGAGATTAAGCTTGAGCAGGGACTAGTAACTATCTTAGACTCAAGACGAAAAGATCCCCAGGACTATGCGGACATGACTCAAATGCTCGAGAAGTAAGTTAAATCGATCATTATCCACCATATCAGCAACTTTATTCATTTCCTGATATATCAAGTAATTGTTTTCTTTGTCTGGCAGGGTTTGGAAAAAAATCACCAAAAAAGCTCCGGGACTCCCGAAGAAGCTGCAATTTAGACACCCGAAAGTAAGTACTATAGTAGCATGTTCCGCACATCTCCTATTGATTCAAGCGCTAGTATCATCAATACCATTTGGCATTCTTTCTTATCAGTTTGATTGACCTCTATTTCTTGTAAATTGGTTGTGGTAGGAACAAGGGAATGATTTCTGCGTATACTACATTTGCGAGTCCATCCGCCACACGACCTGTGAGCGGGGCTACTCTGACGAACAATATGAAGTGCATAAAAAACAACATTCACAATTTTATTTTGTTACTATCATTTGTGTTGAGTTTCACTCATTCATATATATATGTATTGACCCCCTCTTCAAATTAGATGTTTCGGAAGCAGGATGAACTCCTAGCACCAGCTCGCATGCGAGCAATTCAAGAGAAATTGGCGGCATTCTCTCTTGACCACGTGATCGCTGAAGACGGAGAATACTATGTGGACCATGCGTCCATATGATTATATTTGTAAGAGATAATTATTGTATATATGTAGCCGGTAGTGTCGGATAGATATACGAGAACTTGTTGTTCAACCAATCTCTCGGAGAAGGAGAGGTGGTCGATATCACTTCTCTCTATATGCATATATGTTCATGACGATCTTCTGTTTCCTTCGTTTGCTTACTAGCTAGCTAGCGTGTCTAGTCCTCTGTATACGTATGTATAGTACGTAGCGTCGACCAAGCACGGACATAAGAGAGGACACTTCTCTCTATTAATTATAGCTAGCTAACACAATATATGAAACACCTAAATTAACCCCCCAAAACCCCCAACCCCCCCTCTTTCAAAAAAAACAAAAACCCCAGCCACATAAATGCTGACACATGGATGCCTATTGGTCCCGGTTGGTGCCACCAACCGGGACCAAAGGCCCTCCTGCCTGGGCTCCGCGCACAGGCAACATGGAGGCCCATCTATCCCGGTTCTGGATTGAACCGGGACTAAAGGGACGGGGCATTAGTACCGACCCTTTAGTCCCGGTTCAGGAACCGGGACAAAAGGCCCTTACAGACCAGGACAATAGGCCCTTTTTCTACTAGTGTGTTCCCGGATTTTGCGTTCCTTACACGGTTGGGTTATAATTGGAACCCCTTGACAGTTCGCCTTGAATAAAACTCTTCTAGCAATGCCCAGCATTGGTTTTACCATTCGCCACCTAGCCTTTTTCCCTTGGGTTTCGCGGACTCAAGGGTCACCTTTATTTTAACCCCCCCGGGGCCAGTGCTTCTCTAAGTGTTGGTCCAACTGAGCGATGTCCGGGGCAACCAGGGGCAACTTTGGGCTGGCCTACCCGACGTCTTGCTCATCCGGTGTGCCCTGAGAACGAGATATGTGCAGCTCCTATCGGGATTTGTCGGCACATCTGGGTGGTGTTGCTGGTTTAGTTTTACCATTGCCGAGGATGTCTTGTAACCGGGATGCCGAGTCTGAACGAAATGTCTCGGGAGAAGGAATATCCTTCGTAGACCGTGAAAGCTTTTGATGGGCTAAGTTGGGACTCCCCTGCAGGGATTTGATCTTTCGAAAGCCGTGCCCGCGGTTATAGGCAGATGGGAATTTGTTAATGTCCGGCTGTAGATAACATGAGACATAACTTAATTAAAATGCATCAACCGCGTGTGTAACCGTGATGGTCTCTTCTTGGCGGAGTCCGGGAAGTGAACACGGTGTTGGAGTAATGCTTGAAGTAGGTTGTTCTAGGATCACTTCTTGATCATAGTTGTTCGACCGTGCTTTTGCCTTCTCTTCTTGCTCTCCTTTGCGAATAGGTTAGACACCATATATGCTAGTCGCTTGCTGCAGCTCCACCTCATACCTTTGCCTTACCTATAAGCTTAAATAGTCTTGATCGCGAGGGTGTGAGATTGCTGAGTCCCCGTGACTCACAGATTTCCTTCCTAAACCAGATGCAGGGAGCGAGGATACCGCTCCAGACGATGTGCTTTAGCTCAAGTGGGAGTTCGATGAAGACTCTCGCCGTTACTATGTGTCCTTCCCAGATGATTAGTAGTGGAGCCCAGTTGGGACGATCGGGGATCTGTGTAGCATTTGGGGTAGTCTTCTTTTATTTTGGTTCCGTAGTAGGACCGTGATTGTATCTGGTTGATGTAATGCTTTATTCATGTATTTGTGTGAAGTGGCTAGTGTAAGCCAACTATATATCTTTTCCCCTTTATTTATATTATATGGGTTGTTTGCGAAGATTACCTCACTTGTGACGTTGCTTTCAATGTGGCCTCTAAGTCGTGCTTCGACACGTGGGAGATATAGCCGCATCGAGGGCGTTACAAGTTGGTAATCAGAGCCTTCCTCGACTTTGGAGCCCCCTGCTTGATCGAATTGCTGGCGTTGCTGAGTCTTGAAAAATGTTTTGAGTCATTCGGCATTATATATATCAGAGAGTTAGGAATTCGTTTTACTCCTCAGTCCCTTCGTCGCTCTAGTGAGGCATCCTGATGTAGAGTTTTGACTCTTCTCTTCTAAAATTTGACTAAATTTTTATTAGGATCACGCGGGTATCTTGGAATCGTTCCGATGGTTTTGTGACGAGAACATTGTTCTTGGTGCCTCCTGACATTTAGGGGTTGTGGCAGTGTCCCGGGGAGTTGAGCTTCGAGGTGTTGTCGTCACAATTTTATCATTGAGATTCTGGAATACCTGAGTTTCGCCGACATCAAAAATCTCTTTTATGCAGTTGTTTGTGAGATAACCTCGACGCCACCCAGTACTGGGGCGGGAGTTCGGGAGTATTGCCATAACTCGTATAACAGATGCTTTTCGAAGGTTGAGGTATACGATTTCCGAAGGTTTCTTGGTTATGTGTTGAAGGATGGATACAGCTGGATGTAGGATTTGCTAGTTTTCGGTGAGATATTATGCTTCCCCTGTATCCCCAACACCTGATTGCATAACCGGAAAGTTTCGGGAGTTTATAAGTGGGAATTCAAGTAGCTCTTAGGATATCTTTCCGACAGATGTATGATATGATACTGGGGTTCGACGTCTAGTGGTCCGCCTATCCACGGTTGGTTTTATAGTGGTCTCGTTGTGTCTTAAAGAGTCCTTGGCTATGCCGACTCGGGGACGCTTCGTATGTCATGTGCACTGCCTTGTACATGATGGTGCTGTATGATCGAGCCCGTGTAGGCCCCACCACGAAAACTTCGGACGAAATCTCTATCATATGTTTGTTCCGGCTTATTCTGCAAGCCAATCCTTTGTTTTGTTTTGAGTTGTGGTATTCGAGTTGCTTCGAAGTCAAATGTTGATTTCATCCCTTGTGTAAGTGGTGTTCTCACACTCCGATGTGAATACTAATCCTTCTCGATAATCGAGATTGTCATATCACTCCTTTTCACCGTTGTGTTTCTCTCCAAGTGGATCCGATCATTTTCAACATCCGCAAGATCAACTCAAATTTTTCGTCAATGGTGTTTGTTTCATCCGTCTCCAAGTTGTCTTTGTTTTCCCACCCTCCCACCCTTTTTCTTCAAGGACACAGATTTCTTATTCAAGTATTATTTTATTCATGGGAAGCCTCTCCATTCCTTTTACGTCAATGTTCTTATCCGGTGATTCTCATGAAGATACTAACGGAGCCTCAAGTTCATCATTATTTTCTCTTTTCCTTCTCCGGTGGACCAATCCAAACTTTTGGTGTTGATCATATCCCTTTTCCTCGTTTCAAATACCCTCTCTTGCTGGTGCTCCTCATATTCATTCATTTCTCGCTATTCATTTGTTCCGGAGTGCTCAAGATATCTCAAAGATTCATGTTTCCACTCTACATCCGTTCAAGCTCTTTCGAGGATGTTATCTCATTCAAACCATTTAATTCAACCGGTGAAATTTCTCTTTTAAATCTCTCCAATGGTGTTTCTTTTGAGTGGGCCCATAACCCACAGGTCTTTTCCCAGGATCTTACCTGACTCTTCTTATTTTCCCGGAGTTATTCTCAATTCTTTTTCGAAGTTTGATGTAAGAATGATTCATCATCAGTCAGATGGTTATCCAAGATCTTTCAAATTCTTTTCATTGTTGTCTCAACCTTTCCATTCTTCATTCCGGAGTGTCTAAATAATTCATGGTGGTGTTTCTCGTCGTCATTCTCGGATTTTGAAGACCGAAGAAGAGTTTCTCTTTAATCTTACTCCATTCTCTTCAAGATTCGTGATTCTAGTTTGGTTACCATCCTCTCTTAATTCTTTTCGATTGTGGGAATTCTTTTCACCTATCCGGAGCAATTCAAGAGTCTTCTCAGTTTAATCATCACGGAGATCCATCTAAAGCATTACAAGGTTTCACCTTGTGTTTTCAACTTCTCTTTCTTTTCGTTATCCTTTTGTTTACAGGAGTTCTTCATGAAGGTCCTACATGATTGCTCATCAAGGATTTAATTCTTTTTTTTGAAGTGTTCATCTACATTCTTTCCTAAGGAGCTTAAGTTTCTTCATCTTGCAATCCGAAGTGCAAATCTTTCTTCCTTATCATTGGAGGTGGTATTATGTCATTCTTGATAATTAGAGTTCATGTTTCAGGTTTCACAAGTTATCAAGAATGAGGTATTTTTAATCCATCAATCTCGTCGTTTGAGTTATCTTGGGTTATATTTCACCTAAAGCCTTCCCTAAGGATTGTTGCTATCTATGGTGCTTATAAAGGACCCAAGTTCTTCTTTATCCCCCCAGTGAAATACTTTCTCGTCTTCTTGTTCATATCAATCCAATCTATTGGTTGCGTTAGTGGCAGAATTTCGCCTCAATTTTGAGATGCTTTTCATAAGTCCATTATAAGCTTATTCGTTTCGTTGTTGGTTTTCCAACAATTCCGTTTTAACCTTCTGGGAAGGGTGTTCTCCAAGCTCATTTGTGGCAGAAGTTGTCATGTTCTTCTCAATTCTTTCCTTTCCAACGATCCAACTTCTTTTCTTTCGTTCCGAAGGCATTGCGATGTTGCTCTCTTCAACCCATCTTCTTGTTTTTTCAGGATCGTGTTCTTTTCTTTGCTTATCCTTTTAACCGGAGTGTGTGCCCACTGCTCAAGTTCTTTTCGCCTTATCAAGCCTTGCATTTCTTTTCAACTGGAGTGCTATCTGAGATCCTTCTTACCCTTTGTTCCATTCATTAAATAGCTCCGGAGGCAGTGTGTTGTGATTTCATCAAGTATCTTCTCATCTTCCCAAGTTCTTATTCAATTCCTTTTCTTTTGAATCAGAGTGCTGCCCAAAGTTGTTCTTCCATGTTCCTCTTTACTAACGGAGTGCTTTTAACTTTATTCTTCTCCGTTGCTTTCTTTGTTTCAATTTGCTCAACCTTTTCAAGGTTCTTTGGTTTCACTCGTTTGTCAAAGAAGCAACTTAGTTTTACCTCTTCTCTTTTCCTTCTGTTTTTCCCTCCGGTGCCATTCTAGATCTCGAGACGAGATCCTCTCGTAGTGGTGGAGTGTTGTAACGCCCCGAGACCGATGTGCCAGGTGTCCTCCAGTTATTCGCTGTTGTTGCCTTGTCATTGCTTGCGTGTCATGCATCTCATATCATGTCATCATGTGCATTGCATTTTCATACGTGTTCGTCTCCTGCATCCGAGCTTTTTCCCCGTTGTCCGTTTTGCATTCCGGCGCTCCTATGTCACCCGGTGTTCCTTTCTACCTTTTTTCGTGTGCGGGAGTTAAATGTTTTCGGATTGGACTGAGACTTGTCATGCGGCCTTGGTTTACTACCAGTAGACCGCCTGTCAAGTTTCGAGCCATTGGGACTTCGTTTGATACTCCAACGGTTAACTGAGGGACCGAAAAGGCCGCATGCGTGTTGCAGCCCAACACCCCTCCAATGTGGCCCAAAACCCACCTAAACCCCCTCCATCATCTCGGTCGTTCGATCACGATTGCGTGGCCGAAAACCGCACCTCATTTGGAGCTTCCTAGCTCCCTCTACCTCTATAAATAGACCCCTTCATTTTCGTTTTCGGATCTTTTCCCCGAAACCCTAAAACTCCTCCCTCAACGCCGCCGGACATGTCACCCCGACCAACCCGGAGGCGACACATCATCACCGCCGTTCGCCACGTCCAATCCCACAGTGCCAAGTGTCGCGCCGCCTTCCACCACCGCGCGGCCCGCGTGGCCCAGATCCGGCCCACGCGGGCTCGGCCGCCAACCATCGCGCTCCTTCGCTGCCGGCAGCCGCGCGCCGCCGCCCGTCGTCGCTCGCCACTGCCACTCCTCTCCGCCGGCTGCCTCGTTCGCCGGCGCCGCCATCTCCGCCACCTCGCTCGCGCCGCCGCCGAGCTCCCTCACCGCCGCCTCTCACCACCAACCGCGCCGCCCGGCCGACCCCGACCAACTCGCGCCGCCTCGCGCCCTCCGCCGTCCTCTCCGGTCATCGCCGAAGTCGCAAGCTCGCCGGAGAGATCCGCCGCCCAGATCTGGTGAGGCTGGACCAGATCCACCAACGCATCGAACCAAACGGCCTCCCCGCGTCCCGATCCGCTCCGTCCCGGATCCCTCTGTCCCGCGTTGACTTTCGCGGAGGTAAAAATTTCACCAAGTCCCCGAAGTTTCCAGATTCATGTGCCCATTTTCATCATGCCATAACTCTGCACTCTTAGCTCCGATTCATGCGTGTAGCATATCAAAATGTTCGTCTCGACGAGTATATCATTTTATCTCACTGCATCATTTTCATTTGAGCTAATCTTGATGCCCGAAATGCTGTTGGAAGAGGGCTATGTGATGAATTTGTCACATCTGTTTCAGCAAATGGTCTTTTGTCATTTTTGCCATGATTAATGTGTGCATGCTATGATCCTGAGCTCTACATGTGTTTTGTTAAATGCCATGCCATCTTTACAGGGGTGTATGCCATGTATTTTTGTGATATTTGTGGTGACTAGCACAACCATGCAAAGTAGCGTAATCGTTGATGCTGATTTCAGGGACTTAGAATTTCATTAAGTCCTTGTCCTGATTTTGTTGTTATGCCATATGTTCATGTTGTTTCCTAGTGATTCGTGCCTCTTTTGAGGATGCTCAGTAAGGATGTTTTGTTAACAGTGTGGTTCTCTATCCATCCGTGTCTTTGTTTGCAATTATGGAGCACAATAGCTTGAGTCAATCGAGCTCTACTTTTGCCATAAAATGATCCTGGCAGATTGTTGACATGTTTAGCGATTTTGCCGAGGATGTTGCTATTAATCCATGCATGCTATGTTGTTGTTCTTGCCATGTCTAGCTTCTATGCTATGTATTCTTGATGGGTGTA
The DNA here is from genome assembly GCF_002162155.2 of Triticum dicoccoides. Classification (NCBI taxonomy): domain Eukaryota; kingdom Viridiplantae; phylum Streptophyta; class Magnoliopsida; order Poales; family Poaceae; genus Triticum; species Triticum dicoccoides. Next base: position 686,175,926 of record NC_041392.1, on the reverse strand, counting down.
TGCTTAGTTTGTCATGCCATGCTCTGTAGTGAGTGCACCGTGCCCGTAAACATTCCTACTTGTTAACTGATTTGCCATGCTCCAGTTTTTCACTAATTCTGAATCTGTTTAAGTTTTTGCTAGGTTCACAGCCTTGCAATTGTATTTTCGGATCCCTTTTGGCTCAAGGTCACTAAGGGACTTTTGTTATATGCTCAGAGTAGCTTCATGCAATGCCTTGCTTTTCCATGATATGTTCCTGCAGCATGTAGTTATCATGCTCTAAACTTTGCTTCCTGATAATTAATTCCAGACTTGTGTCAATTTTACAAAGTCTGTAACCTGTTATCTTTTGAACTTTTGCCATGCTTGTTTGAACCTGTTATTGAGTGAATTAGCCGTAGCTCACTGTTCATATTTTCTCAAGCTTCATGACTGGATCCCTACCATCTATTTTGTTGTCATGTTTGAGTGCTATAGCATATTTATCTTGATGCATTTAGAAGGCTACTTGCTGATTATCGTAGTCCGGCGCCATATTTGTTTTTCTTGGAAATTCCAAACCGTGCATCCGATTCTGGTGATCTTTATGTCGATTTCAACCGAAATCAACTCACCTTTCCAGTGGCACTCTTGGATTTCAAAGTTCAGGCCAGGTTCAATCATTCTTTTCCAAATCATGCATATGCATCACATACCGCATCCCGCATATCATACCATGTTCGTGTGTTGGTTGTTTACTATGTTGTGTGCTTCTTTCCGGTGTTGCTTCTTCGGGTTGGTTCCGTTAACATTGCGTTTATGAGGACCCGTTCGACTACGTCCGTTTTTCTTCTTCATGGACTCGTTCTTCTTCCTTGTGGGCTTTCAGGCAAGATGACCATACCCTCAAAATCACTTCTATCTTTGCTTGCTAGTTGCTCGCTCTTTTGCTATGCCTATGCCGCGATACCTACCACTTGCTTATCATGCCTCCCATATTGTTGAGCCAAGCCTCTAACCCACCTTGTCCTAGCAAACCATTGTTTGGCTATGTTACCTCTTTGCTCAGCCCCTCTTATAGCGTTGTTAGTTGCAGGTGAAGATTGGAGCTTGTTCCATGTTTGGAACATGGATATTTTGTTGGGATATCACAATATCTCTTATTTAATTAACACATATATATACTTGGTAAAGGGTGGAAGGCTCGGGCTTATGCCTAGTGTTTTGTTCCACTCTTGCCGCCCTAGTTTCCGTCATATCGGTGTTATGTTCCCAGATTTTGCGTTCCTTACACGGTTGGGTTATAATGGGAACCCATTGACAGTTCGCCTTGAATAAAACTCTTCCAGCAATGCCCAACATTGGTTTTACCATTCGCCCAGCCTTTTTCCCTTGGGTTTCGGGGACTCAAGGGTCATCTTTATTTTAACCCCCCCCCCCCCCGGGCCAGTGCTTCTCTAAGTGTTGGTCCAACTGAGCGATGTCCGGGGCTACCAGGGGCAACTCTAGGCTGGCCTACCCGACGTCTTGCTCATCCGGTGTGCCCTTAGAACGTGATATGTGCAGCTCCTATCAGGATTTGTCGGCACATCTGGGTGGTGTTGCTGGTTTAGTTTTACCATTGTCGAGGATGTCTTGTAACCGGGATGCCGAGTCTGATCGGAATGTCTCGGGAGAAGGAATATCCTTCGTAGACCGTGAGAGCTTGTGATGGGCTAAGTTGGGACTCCCCTGCAGGGATATGAACTTTCGTAAGTCGTGCCCGCGGTTATGGGCAGATGGGGATTTGTTAATGTCAGGTTGTAGATAACATGAGACTTAACGTAATTAAAATGCATCAACTGCGTGTGTAACCGTGATGGTCTCTTCTCGGCAGAGTCCGGGATGTGAACACGGTGCTGGAGTAATGCTTGACATAGATTGTTCTAGGATCACTTCTTGATCATAGTTGTTCGACCATGCTTTTGCCTTCTCTTCTCGCTCCCTTTTGCGAATAGGTTAGCCACCATATATGCTAGTCGCTTGCTGCAGCTCCACCTCATACCTTTGCCTTACCTATAAGCTTAAATAGTCTTGATCGCGAGGGTGTGAGATTGCTGAGTACCCGTGACTCACATATTTCCTTCCTAAACCAGATGTAGGGACCGATGATACCGCTCCTGACGATGTGCTTCAGCTCAAGTGGGAGTTCGATGAAGACTCTCGCCGTTACTACGTGTCCTTCCCAGATGATCAGTAGTGGAGCCCAGTTGGGACGATCGGGGATCTGTGTAGCATTTGGTATAGTCTTCTTTATTTTGGTTCCGTAGTAGGACCGTGATTGTATCTGGTTGATGTAATGCTTTATTCATGTATTTGTGTGAAGTGGCGAGTGTAAGCCAACTATGTATCTTTTCCCCTTTATGTATATTACATGGGTTGTTTGCGAAGATTACCTCACTTGTGACATTGCTTTCAGTGCGGTTATGCCTCTAAGTCGTGCTTCGACACATGGGAGATATAGCCGCATCGAGGGTGTTACATCAATCCCATGGACCCTGAACTTGTCAAAGTTAAAATGGTGATTGGTTAAAGATTGAGGTCCATCTTAAAAGGCTTTGCAAAATGGTTTAACTCAGCGGCCTGGCAGCCCATGAAAAGCCTCGATTTAGGGCTTGGCAACCCATGAAAAGCGTTGTATATTTCTTTTTGATTTGTCGTTTTTATATCTTTTGATAAGGGATTTATGAATGTTTTCTGATAAACCGGTGTTCATTACAACCCGGCGTGACTTTCAACGCTTAGTTGTCAGTACATGATCAATTTTAAACTGGTAGTATATTGCTCCGGTCTGGTTTTGACTAGATGTCACCAGCATTATATGAACAAATCAGTGGCTATTATGGACCAGTACAGTTTTTATGTGAATGGGCAAGAGGGCAAGGAGTCATCAACACTTTGAATTGGTGTTTTTCACCGTTACCATACAAGCAGTTGGTCAGCCAATGAGGTATGTCATAGATATCATCTATTTTATCTGGTTAATACAAATCTTGGTTATCCATCCAAGTTATGCATATATTTTTGGGAATCATTACCCGTCCAGTGGTGAACCACTAGGACGCTTTCAAGTTCTTATATGCAGGAACACAAATCATAACGGACTATGCATAAATAGATCCCAAAAGCGGAACAAGTTTTCAAGGTATCAAGCAACACAAACATGCTCGATGGCATGGCAGATAAAGGTGTTCCTGCTATCCTATTACAAGGCGCTTCAAATGGCCCAAATTGAATAATTGTTTTCAAGAAGTGGCAGACTGTAACTGATAAACCGGCCACCGGTTTAGGTTTCCTCATCGGGACGGCTTGACGATTGAGGATCATCTTGCGCGGTCACATTTTCTTCATCCCTCGCAGACGCTGGAAATCAACCGCCAACCAATCGATTCCTGTTAAAGCTTGAAACACGACTTCTTCATGGATAAGACTGGAGGGGTCAATGTCAGGAGCGTAAGTATGCTTATGGATTGGTGGGACAAGATCTTCAACATCATGGATCACCGCAGGTTGTCTCTTTCCCTCGGCATCATAAAACCGGTTGGAAATGAGATAAATCCGTTTCCTCTGCCAGTTTGCTTGCTATTGGTCGCATCTCCTTTGTTAGCCTTCGCAGATCATCATTATTGAAGTCTGAGCCGTCTTCTTTCACGCCAGGATACCCTTTGATGATATCTGCCGGTTCAAGATCTGGAATCCATGCCTTGGCCTGGATTAGCGCGGTCAGCGGTCCTGATCTTGCGGCTAATCTCTTCAGTTCGTTGATCCGGGCAGGTAGCATGGCCAGCTTTTCAATTGTTTCCTTTATCAACGATGGCACCGGCTTGTTATAGGCTGCAGTGCAAATGGCACGCTGGGATCCAGAGAACAACTATTCTATCGAGGTGTAGGCCGCTTTAAGTTTCATCCGCATGTCATAGCCCATATGAGCAATGCCGGTCCCTATCATGGTTCGGCATCAGTAAACCGGCCATTGATAAGCTCTTATTGTAGGATCGAAAGTATGTCTAGAGGGGGGTGATTACACTACTTGACCAAATAAAAACTTAACCTTTTCCCAATTTTAGTTCTTGGCAGATTTTAGCTAATTTAGGACAAGTCAAGCAATCATCACATAATTCAAGCAAGCATGCAAAGAGTATATAGGTAGCGGAAAGTAAAGCATGCAACTTGCAAGAATGTAAAGGGAAGGGTTTGGAGAATTCAAACGCTATTTGAGAGACGGATGTTTTTCCCGTGGTTCGGATAGGTGGTGCTATCCTACATCCACGTTGATGGAGACTTCAACCCACGAATGGTAACGGTTGCGCGAGTCCACACAGGGCTCCACCCAAGGGTAACGGTTGCGCGAGTCCACACAGGGCTCCACCCACGAAGGGTCCACGAAGAAGCAACCACCCACAAAGGGTCCACGAAGAAGCAACCTTGTCTATCCCACCATGGCCATCGCCCACACAGGACTTGCCTCACTAGAGGTAGATCTTCACGAAGTAGGCGATCTCCTTGCCCTTACAAACTCCTTGGTTCAACTCCACAATCTTGTCGAAGGCTCCCAAGTGACACCTAGCCAATCTAGGAGACACCACTCTCCAAGAAGTAACAAATGGTGTGTAGGTAATGAACTCCTTGCTCTTGTGCTTCAAATGATAGTCTCCCCAACACTCAACTCTCTCTCATAGGATTTGGATTTGGTGGAAAGAAGATTTGAGTGGAAAGCAACTTGGGAAGGCTAGAGATCAAGATTCATATGGTAGGAATGGAATATCTTGGTCTCAACACATGAGTAGGTGGTTCTCTCTCTGAACATATGAGTTGAAATGGTGTGTGTGTTCTGATGGCTCTCTCCTCGAATGAGAAGAAGATGGAGGGGTATATATAGCCTCCACACAAAATCCAACCGTTACACATTTTTCCAATCTCGGTGGGACCGAATCAATAAACTCGGTCGGACCGAAAATGTAAACCTAGTGACCGTTAGAGATTTTCGGAGGGACTGACATGCAACTCGGTAGGACCGATATGGTTAGGGTTTGGGCATAACGTAATCTCGGTGAGACCGATTACACAAACTCGGTGAGACCGAATTTGGTAATTAGCTAACCAGAGAGTTGGTCAGGCAAACTCGGTGGGACCGATTTGCTCTTTCGGTGAGACCGAGTGGAACTCAGTGAGACCGAAAAGTTACAAAGGGGAAACACTGAGTTTACATTGCAATCTCAGTGGGACCGATTCGCTCTTTCGGTGAGACCGAAAAGTTACGAAAGGGAAACAGAGAGCTTGCAACCCCATCTCGGTGAGACCGAGATCCTTATCGGTAGAACCGAATTGCTAGGGTTTTGGCAGTGGCTAATGACAAGTGAAACTCGGTGGCGCCGTATAGGAAGAATCGGTAAGACCGAGTTTGGCTTAGGGTTTAGGTCATATGTGGATATGGGAAAGTAGTTGAGGGTTTTGGAGCATATCACTAAGCACATGAAGCAAGAGGCACATTAAGCAACACCTCATCCCTCCTTGATAGTATTGGCTTTTCCTAAAGACTCAATGTGATCTTGGATCACTAAAATATAAAATGAAGAGTCTTGAGCTTTTGAGCTTGAGCCAATCCTTTGTCCTTAGCATTTTGAGGGTTCCACTTTCACATCCATGCCATGCCAATCATTGAGCTTTCCTGAAATAATCATCTTGGAATAGCATTAGCTCAATGAGCTATATGTTGTTATGAATTACCAAAACCACCTAGGGATAGTTGCACTTTCAATCTCCCCCTTTTTGGTAATTGATGACAACATATAGATCAGAGCTTCGACAAATGATAATAAGCAAGAAATATATCGTCGCTTTGAGAAGTATGTGATAAGTAAGAGCTCCCCCTAAATTTGTGCATATTTAAAATTTGCTTTGGACTGTAAATGAACAAGGAGTTAGAGTCATGGGTTACTCTTCCATGTCACATACATCTTAGTGGAGCGCTTAAAATGATAGGAATGAAATACATGCACTCATCACCAAGAATAGTGAATGATCACACAAGATAGATAGTATAATAGCAATAAGCAAGCATTAAGTGTAGCTTATGATCAAACACATGATCATCAATGTCTCACAAGCATAGTATCTTAAGCAGTCAAAAGCAAACAAGTTTGAAAAACCACCAAATAAAGCAAGAGAGAAAAGCAACACTCTCTCTCTCTCGAAGCCTATGATCTATACATATTCTCCCCCTTTGGCAACAAGTTACCAAAAAGTTCCTAGAAAATGCATAGTGCTAGATCGACGCTCAGGCTTGATCTTCTGGTGGTGGTGGAGTCCGGATCACTCCAAGGACGAAGGCTTCGGTAGATGCTGAAGTAGACGCTGGAGTTGGAGCTGAAGTAGATGCTGGAGCTGGTGGAACTGAGGCTGTAGCTGGTGCTGAAGTGGTGGCTCTTGTGTCAGCAACTGGCACGGCAGACGACCTCGGACCTCTTGGCACTCTGGCAAAGGCATGAGTGGTAGTCCTGCCTCTCCTCTCCTGCATGTCCTCCTGGAGCTGCTCCACTAGAGACTGAACTTCCGTTACTTTGACATCCAAGTCATAGAACTTCTGTTCCATGATACTCTCTAGGCTCTGCTGATTCTGAGTGAGGGTGGCCAGACTTTGCTCAATCCTCAGCGTGGATGCAATCAAGTAACCAAGCTGCTCTTGTTTAGTCTTCAAGAAATAATCAGATGCCTCCTCTTGAGTAGGCATCTTGGCAGCTTTCTCCTTCCTCGCCTTCTCCTTTTTCACGTATGCTTGGGCAGATGATGGCTCGTTCTCAGTCATGACAACTTGATTGTCCTTGAAATCTGGATGGATAGGCAGGTGTTCCTTGTCCAATAGATATATGTCCGTGCCCATCTTGGAGTTGATGAGCTCCTGAATTTGAGGGGCATATCCGCAGCTCCTCTTCTGATCTGCTGCAGTCCTCTTGATAGTTTCCACTATGAGGCTCATCACCTTGAACTTCTGAGGCACATCAAACACATGAAGCAAGTTGATAGCATGGCCTCTGATCATCTTGTGATCACCTGACTTGGGCAATAAGGTGTGCCTCAAGATCCAATTGATAGTCGGGAGCCCTGACAGAAGGTAATGTACCGAGCCAAACTTGAAGGTATCAAGTGCTTCATTTGGGATCTCCTTGTACATATTTGACATTGAGTTGTGGTCCATCTTTTTCTTGGCATATATGTCCATGTCATCATCATGCTCCTCTGGGGCATTAATCATCTGTGCCCACTCAGGAACTGTGGATTGGTACCTTGTACCCTCAGACATCCATGTGATCCTCCCATCTGGATAAAAGTGTGCCGTGGAGTAGAACTGCATGATAAGCTCCTCGTTCCACTTTGTGAGCTTCTGCCCAACAAAGTCAGCTACTCCACAAGCATAAAAGATGTCATATACTCTTGGGTAGTGTTCCTCCTTCTCCCTCATGTAGGTCCAGTCGACCCATCTCATGTCACAGACAATTGGCTTCTTATCTAGCAAAACAGTCTCATAAAAATCCTGCTGCTCCTTGGTGTGAAACCTGTAGTCCACGGCTGTCCTTCTCCTTGAAGCATACGGGTCTGCTTGTCTCCACTTCCTTAGCCCCGAATCTCTCCTGAGCTTCATATCCTCAGCCACAGGATGAGCATCGTTGTGGTCTGGGATCTTGGGCTTTAGCTTTCTCAGAACATTCTCTTCCTCTTCTTCAGCAACAGTCTCAGGCATTGGGGCCTTGTTCTTCTCAGCTGCAGGAATGCTCCTTGTATTTCTCTTAGGCTTTGGATCTGGCTTGGCCTTGGAAGCAGCTCCCCCTGATTTTATGGCATCTCCCATTAGCTTGGGTGCCTTGGGCGCTGGTGCAGCTACCTCTTCTTCTTCTTCCTCCTCTTCCATGATGGGAGCTTTGCCAAGCACTCTAGCCACAGTCTTCTTCACCCTTTCCTTTCTTTTCTTGCCCTCAGCTGCAACTGGCTCTATGGGCTTCTCAGTTGACATTCTGGCCTTTGACATTGGTTGCCTGCCTGCTGGCCTTTTGATTTTCAGGCCTGGCTTAGTGCCTTGAGCTGGCTCAACTCTCTTGGAAGTGGCCTCTTCCTCTGCCACATAGTCCTCATCTTCAGAGTCTGAAGTTCTCTTCTTCCTCTGTCTCGTGGCAGCCTTTGGCAAATTGCTAGGAGTGCTCTTGCTGCCTTCATCAGAAGAACTTGAGGGACTAGTGCCCTCACTCATGTGCACCTGCTGCTCTGACATGTTTTGGCTATCACTTTGATCAGACATGCTGCAAACTAACTGCTGACCCTGTGAATAGTTTATAGAAGAGATAGAGTGGATGAGCATCACAAAATGCAGAGATTTTTGCAAAAGAATGATCCAAAAACTTAGTTTTAGTTTCCCACTGAAATCATCTCAGATCTACCGATTTTAAAACTCGGTGATACCGAAGCAGTTTTTGAACCTAAACTAGTGAACTCGGTAGGACCGAGTCACAGTTCGGTGGCACCGAGACTGCTAGGGTTTCACTAAGTTCAAAAATCGGTCACATCGATAAGTAATTCTCGGTCAGACTGAGTCTCACTTGTGCAATGGCATAAGCCAAATCGGTGGGACCGATTTTTTCAACTCGGTGGGTCCGAGATGGTTTCGGCGGAAATCTAACCCTAAATTTTTCGAATCAAAGCTAATCTACGGGCGCATTGACTGGATAGGAGTGTTTCAATCGTGGCAAGAATCATGAAGAACACAATGTGCTAGGAATTGGACGGGGACTAGCACTGTGATCAAGTCCATACCCTAGTTTGGCGGAGACTTGCTATGGTGGCAACGGCGGGGCAGAATTCCCGTTGACAGCGACGGAGACCAGCGACTGGAGGCGGCTGGCGGCGAGAAGACGATCCGGAGACCACGAGGGCAGAGCAGGCTATCGCGCGGGCGAGGGGTTCGGAGAAATTTCCAAAATTTTGCCCGTGACTATATATAGCCCGACCCTGTCGGTGTGACTGAGTGGAACAACTCGGTGGCACCGAGATTCATAACTGCAAGCAGTTACTGAAACTCGGTGTGACCGAAATGTTCAAATCAGTTGCACCGAGATCGAAAACCTAGATCAACTTAATGATCTCAGTAGGACCGAAAGTGGAGTATCGGTCAGACCGAGAATCATAAAGAGGTTTTGGAAGTTTAAGTCTATGATGAATCGGGGACTCCGAGCGCTCCTCACACAGAGTGGTTCGAATCTGACTTGATCAAATTTTGTGATGCAGCATGAATAGAGTTTGAGACGAGAAAAGCATAGATAGCTAGAGGAGATTCTTAGGCATTCTAGTCCATCCACTTGGCAAAAGAAGATAAAACCAAACAATCAAAACAATAAGTGGATGTCCTCGAATGAGTAAAATATGCAACCAGCATGCTCACACAATAAGGTGGCAAATGAAATATGCGGCAAGGCATGCACAACCAATTCTAGCATCTATCAAGCAATTTGCGATGACAAGGTCATCTATATATGAGTATATTGACTTAGGAGTCAAGTGAGAGCACTTGATCATAGGTCATACTCGTCGTTTAAGCTCAAGTGGGGTTACCACTTTTACATAAACCATTGTTTTGTTCACATCTTTAGAGTTGCTTTAGCTCAAGTCTTAGAGTAAAGCTCCCCCTAGATGTGATATCCCCCCTAAGAGGGATGAACTAACCTTGGATTTTGTCGATGATGACTTCATGTAGATGTTGAAGATGTGGATGTTCAATGTTGATGTAGATCACTTGGAGCTATCCATTTGAGTGAATTGCACTTTCAATACCTACATGGGTTAGTCCCACAAGGAACAAACAAGGATATCCATAGACATAGAGTGATGCACACAAAAGGTGATGTCCATGAAAACTTTTAGGTTACCTTGTCCCTTGTCTTACCAACAAGAGGGTTTGTGACTCCTTGAACTAGTGCAAGATGTGGAAGTTGATTGCACTTGTTCTTGCCAAAATGATAAGAGTGAAGTATGTTGGCGGAGTCACCCTCAAGAACTCTCTAGTTCTTCATCTTTTGGATCCACACCATCTTGATGGGAACCCTTGGAGTTGTAGTCGTACTTGATGAAGTGGAACTTGAAGTAGTCTTGGGAATCCACTTCACTAAGGTCTTTGGAGCTTCTTCAAATGCATCAATTTCCTCTTGAAGCTTGTACTTGCCTTTTGGCTTGTAGTCTTGTGGTGGAAGATCATCTTGAGCTTGTGTCCCCTTGAAAGAAGTATACTTCTCTTGTTGAGGGACAAACTTTGTCTTGGGGTATTGATCTTCTTCCCACTCAACTCCATTGGCACTGAACTTTCGTTCAAAACCAATACCTTGATTCTTCCGGTGCATTCCTTGCTTGCGCAAAATTTCCTCGAATTGCTTACTCCCGGCAAGGCTTTTGTACACTCCTTTCTCTATAATTCCCTTCAATAAACTATTTTCTTGATCAAGTGTAACTTGGCTAAGAGAATCATTAGTGGAATCAAGAGAGCTATTAGAAGTAACAATATTGGATTTAGCATGATCATTGTTACTACTAGAGGAAGAATCTTTCTTCTTCTTGTTACTAGACTTGACTTGAGGCATGTAAGTGGATAAGAGTAAACGCTTGGCAATGTAAGAAGAACTTTTCTTGCGGATATCATCATTGATTGCTTTTAAGAACTCATGCTCTTGCTCAAGATTGAGCTTTTCAAAGCGTAATTTCTCATGAGCTCTTAAAAGTTCTCGATGATCTTCGAAGATGGTTTCATGAGCTAACTTAAGAGTGTTTAGTTCTTTAGTTAGGGCCTCAATCTTCTCCTTATCATTGTCATTCGTCTTATCTTGATTAGCATGTTTAATTGACATTTTATCATAGTATTCATCACTAGAGTTGTCAACAAGCAAATCATCTCCTAACAAGTCATCTTCATCACTATTGAAATCAACATACTCGGGGTGTGTTACCTTAGGACCTTTGGCCATGAAGCATCTTCCAATTCCTTCATTTTGTGAGTCAAATATGTCGTAGGAGTTGGTTGACACAAGTGCTAGACCGGCAACACCTTCATCTTGAGTATCTTCGGAGCCGGAGTAATAACTTCTCTCGGAGTGGCTGTCGGAGTCGGAGCCGGATACCCATTCACCAACATGAGCTTGATGTCTTCGTCTTGTGTAGCTCCTTGATGATTTTTCCTTCCTTTCCGAATCCTTGCTTCTCCATGAGTTTCTTCGTTCATAACGATCATCTCTACTCCTTATCTCTCTTGGTGGTGATCCTTTGCTTCTTCTTTTTGGAGAATCTTCTCTTCTCTTGTAGGGAGCCGTACACTCATTGGAATAGTGTCTGGGTCTTCCACAATTGTAGCAGTTTCGCTCTCGACTAGAAGATCTTTTCTCATTGTAGGACCTTGACTTGGAGCTTCTATCTTTGCTTCTACTCTTGTAGAACTTGTTGAAGTTCTTCACCATTAAGCTCAATTCTTCATTCAAGTCTTGTTTCTCACTTGATGATGTAGGGGCTTCACATGAGGCTTTATAGGCACCACTTGATTTGTTGTGAAGTTCCTCTTTATCCTTAAGTGACATCTCATGAGCAACAATTCTTCCAATCACCTCCGTTGGCTTGAGATCTTTGTAATTGGGCATCATTTGGATCAATGTGCACACGGTATCATATTTTCCATCCAAGGCTCTTAGAATCTTCTTGATGATGAATTTATCGGTCATCTCTTCACTTCCTAAGCCGGCAATCTCATTTGTGATGAGAGCAAGCCTAGAGTACATTTCAGCGACACCTTCACCATCCTTCATCTTGAACTTGTCAAGTTAGCTTTGAAGCACATCCAACTTGGATTCCTTGACGGAGTCGGTACCTTCGTGCATATCAATCAAAGTGTCCCAAATTTCCTTTGCATTCTCAAGGCGGCTGATTTTGTTGAATTCTTCGGGGCACAATCCGTCGAAGAGAATATCACAAGCTTGAGCATTGTATTGCAACATCTTCAACTCATCCGCGGTAGCTTCACGGTTTGGTTCTCTCCCATCAAAGAAGTCACCTTGCAAACCAACACACACAATAGCCCAAACGGCGGGGTTATGTCCAAGAATATGCATTTTCATTTTATGCTTCCAACTAGCAAAATTAGTACCATCAAAGTAGGGACCTCTACGGTGATAATTTCCCTCGCTAGATGCCATACTCTCCTAGGTTGTGAAACCAAGGCTATGACCACCAAAAGCTATGGATATCAAAGCAAATGGAGACCAAAGCTCTGATACCACTTGTAGGATCGAAAGTATGTCTAGAGGGGGGTGATTTGACTACTTGACCAAATAAAAACTTAACCTTTTCCCAATTTTAGTTCTTGGCAGATTTTAGCTAATTTAGGACAAGTCAAGCAATCATCACATAATTCAAGCAAGCATGCAAAGAGTATATAGGCAGCGGAAAGTAAAGCATGCAACTTGCAAGAATGTAAAGGGAAGGGTTTAGAGAATTCAAACGCTATTGGAGACACGGATGTTTTTCCCGTGGTTCGGATAGGTGGTGCTATCCTACATCCACGTTGATGGAGAATTCAACCCACGAAGGGTAACGGTTGCGCGAGTCCACACAGGGCTCCACCCACGAAGGGTCCACGAAGAAGCAACCACCCACAAAGGGTCCACGAAGAAGCAACCTTGTCTATCCCACCATGGCCATCGCCCACACAGGACTTGCCTCACTAGCGGTAGATCTTCACGAAGTAGGCGATCTCCTTGCCCTTACAAACTCCTTGGTTCAACTCCACAATCTTGTCGGAGGCTCCCAAGTGACACCTAGCCAATCTAGAAGACACCACTCTCCAAGAAGTAACAAATGGTGTGTAGGTAATGAACTCCTTGCTCTTGTGCTTCAAATGATAGTCTCCCCAACACTCAACTCTCTCTCATAGGATTTGGATTTGGTGGAAAGAAGATTTGAGTGTAAAGCAACTTGGGAAGTCTAGAGATCAGGATTCATATGGTAGGAATGGAATATCTTGGTCTCAACACATGAGTAGGTGGTTCTCTCTCAGAACATATGAGTTGGAATGGTGTGTGTGTTCTGATGGCTCTCTCCTCGAATGAGAAGAAGGTGGAGGGCTATATATAGCCTCCACACAAAATCCAACCGTTACACAGTTTTCCAATCTCGGTGGGACCGAATCAATAAACTCGGTCGGACCGAAAATGTAAAACTAGTGACTGTTAGAGATTTTTGGTGGGACTGACATGCAACTCGGTAGGACCGATATGGTTAGGGTTTGGGCATAACGTAATCTCAGTGAGACCGATTACACAAACTCGGTGAGACCGAATTTGGTAATTGGCTAACCAGAGAGTTGGTCAGGCAAACTCGGTAGACCGATTTGCTCTTTCGGTGAGACCGAGTGGAACTCGGTGAGACCGAAAACTTACAAAGGGGAAACACTGAGTTTACATTGCAATCTCGGTGGGACCGATTCGCTCTTTTGGTGAGACCAAAAAGTTACGAAAGGGAAACAGAGAGTTTGCAACTCCATCTCGGTGAGACCGAGATCCTTATCGGTAGAACCGAATTGGTAGGGTTTTGGCAGTGGCTAATGACAAGTGAAACTCGGTGGCGCCGGATAGGAAGAATCGGTAAGACCGAGTTTGGCTTAGGGTTTAGGTCATATGTGGATATGGGAAAGTAGTTGATGGTTTTGGAGCATATCACTAAGCACATGAAGCAAGAGGCTCATTAAGCAACACCTCATCCCTCCTTGATAGTATTGGCTTTTCCTAAAGACTCAATGTGATCTTGGATCACTAAAATATAAAATGAAGAGTCTTGAGCTTTTGAGCTTGAGCCAATCCTTTGTCCTTAGCATTTTGAGGGTTCCACTTTCACATCCATGCCATGCCAATCATTGAGCTTTCCTGAAATAATCATCTTGGAATAGCATTAGCTCAATGAGCTATATGTTGTTATGAATTACCAAAACCACCTAGGGATAGTTGCACTTTCACTTATGAATTAGACAAACTGCACGAGAGGGCACTTACCAAACACAGCAGAAGTCATGGCGTTAATCTGCCGCTTTAAGCCGGTCAGTTCTTCCACCACCGGCTTCAGGGCTGCCTCTGCGTCCTCGGCCATTTTTGTCAAACCGGCATTTTCTGTTTCCCAGTAGCACGCTCCTTGTTGAAGGTCTCTTTCAGCTTCTCCATAGCTGCCAACGCATTGGTCAGCTCTTCTTTGGCTTTGGAAGCCTCTGCTTGTTGAGACTTTACATTCTCTTGATGGTCTGCGGTTTGAGCATCCTTCTTATTCTGCTCACCCTACAAAGGTGAGATATATCATCAAAACAGGTTATGAAGTACCAAGCGTATAACAAGTTATGCACTTTGTACTTGGGGGCTAATGCCTATTTGTTCTATTGTCAACATATTTTTCACAAGTCTCAAGTACAATGCAAGCATTATCCTTAACACTTGGCGGCTAATGTACATCTGTTCAAAGTTGACGCATTGATTCAAGACCCGGTTTACCTCGCAAAGCTAAACCGGCCTGATGTCTACTACAAAACCTTCTTCTTGTAGACATTGTTGGGCCTCCAAGTGCAGAGGTTTGTAGGACAGTAGCAAATTTCCCTCAAGTGGATGACCTAAGGTTTATCAATCCGTAGGAGGCGTAGGATGAAGATGGTATCTCTCAAGCAACCCTGCAACCAAATAACAAAGAGTCTCTTGTATCCCCAACACACCCAATACAATGGTAAATTGTATAGGTGCACTAGTTCGGCGAAGAGATGGTGATACAAGTGCAATATGGATAGTAGATAATAGTTTTTGTAATCTGAAAATATAGAAACAGCAAGGTAACGAATGATAAAAGTGAGCGTAAACGGTATTGCAATGCATGGGAATAAGGCCTAGGGTTCATACTTTCACTAGTGCAAGTACTCTCAATAATAATAACATAATTGGATCACATAACTATCCCTCAACATGCAACACAGAGTCACTCCAAAGTCACTAATAGCGGAGAACGAACGAAGAGATTATGGTAGGGTACGAAACCACCTGAGAGTTATTCTTTCCAATCAATCCGTTGGGATATTCCTATAAGTGTCACAAACATCCCTAGAGTTCGTACTAGAATAACACCTTAAGACACAAATCAACCAAAACCCTAATTCACCTAGATACTCCAATGTCACCTCAAGTATCCGTGGGTATGATTATACGATATGCATCACACAATCTCAGATTCATCTATTCAACCAACACAAAGGACCTCAAAGAGTGCCCCAAAGTTCCTACCGGAGAATCACGACGAAAACGTGTGCCAACCCCTATGTATAGGTTCATGGGCGGAACCCGCAAGTTGATCACCAAAACATACATCAAGTGAATCACGTGGTATCCCACTGTCACCACACATACGCACGGCAAGACATACATCAAGTGTTCTCAAATCTTTAAAGACTCAATCCGATAAGATAACTTCAAATGGGAAACTCAATTCATTACAAGAGAGTAGAGGGGGGAGAAAACATCATAGGATCCAACTATAATAGCAAAGCTCGCGATACATGAAGATCATATCACCTAAAGAACACGAGAGAGAGAGAGAGAGATCAAACACATAGCTACTGGTACATACCCTCATCCCCGAGGGAGAACTACTCCCTCGTCGTCATGGAGAGCACCGGGATGATGAAGATGGCCACCGGAGAGGGAATTCCCCCTCCGGCAGGGTGCCGGAATGGGTCTAGATTAGTTTTCGGTGGCTATGGAGGCTTCTGGTGGTGGAACTCCCGATCTATTGTCCGTTCTGGAAGTTTTAGGATACCGAAGGGGGGCCACGAGGCAGGGTGGTGCCCCCCAAGGGGTGGGCGCGCCCCCTACCCTCGTGAGCTCCTCCTTCATCTTCTGACGTAGGGTCCAAGTCTATCCGGTAGGTTTCCTTCCAAAAATAAGTTCTCCAGTTGATTTCTTTCCGTTTCGGCTCCGTTTGATATTCCTTTTCTTCAAAACACTGAAATAGGCATAAAACAACAAATCTGGGCTGGGCCTCCGGTTGCCCAAAAATAATATAAAAGTGGAAAATAAAGCCCAATATTGCCCAAAACAGTAGATAATATAGCATGGAGCAATCAAAAATTATAGATACGTTGGAGATGTATCACGGCCCTTGGGGGCTACACAGGCGAAAAACTACTAGAATATAATGATCACGTCTGATTTACTTCAAATGATCAGTTGGTATATGAAGGACAAGTTTGTAAAAGTTAATGTATTATATAGTCCTGGTTTATGATTGTCATCATAAACCGGCCCTTGGGGGCTACTTGGGTTGATGCTTATACTTTGGATTCAAGAAAGGAAAGTGATGAAAATACCTCATAGCGCTCTTTCATCAGGTTCACCAAACCGGCTTCATAATCACGGTTTGAGTGTAGACGGTTTAAAAACCGGAGTGGAGTTCTTGAGCACTGAGATGGGCATAGCTTGACAAGTCAGTGTTCCATTTGCCTTTTTCCATGGCAGCATGCTCTTCCTTGGCACTATGTTTGTCCAAGATTACAGGATGGCCAGGAGAGGTGTGACCAATACCAGTAATGACAACTTCGCCTTCTTTGTCTCCAGCAACTTTTTCTAGAGTTGATGGAGTTTCAGTAGCTCTCACCGGACTAGAATACCTGTCATCATCCCGGATTGGACCGGCCGGTTCAGCATCTGGCACAACAATGTCAACTTCTGGTTGTTCATTGACATTGTGATCTTGAGGGGGTGGCTCATTAAAAGTGGCTTCAGGATTGGGAACCTCCGGTTCAACCGTTTGCTCCGGTTCAAGAACCACCTCGTCTTCGGGCGGATTTTTCACCCGAGCCTTTTTGCTAGGTCTGGCTTTGGCTCTAAAAACAGAAAAAGTTGCGAAAGTTAAGCATAGTATACAAAGTATGGAAACATTCAAGGAAGGGTTTCAAGTACTTACCCAGCTACAGTTTTGAGAGGAGGAAGTTGGGTTGCTGTTAACTCGCCAGAAGATGAGGGAGGTGTCACTTGATAATTTGAATCAGACGGATTAAGAGGTTGCCAGAAATAACCTGCCTTTGGATAAGAATTGTCAGAAGGAGGTGACACCTCAGATCGGCGCTTTCGAACTGGGGTGTCAGGTAAACCAGCTGAAGTGACCTTTTGGCCGCTGTGCTGGGTTGTGCGGCGAGCCTCGTGCTGCTGCTTCTTCAAAATAAATGTTGGATCCAAGTGAGCAAGAGGATGTGAAAAGCTTACTTTCCGGATTGCTTGATGGATTTTTTGTGTTGGCAGAGAGTCTGAACCGGAGGAAAGGATAAATACCTCTACATCGTCAGCTTGGCTGCCTTCCGCGCCCTCCTGATAAATATCATTGTTAATGAGATGCATAAAAAGGGAACCAAGTGAATCAAGTTCTACCTCAACTTCCGGTTCATCCGGGTCGTCATCCAGTTCCATGCTAATACGTTCAGCTGCCTTCCTCTTTGAGGTTTTCTTGACGGCTTTTTTTTGGATGGGAAGGCTTTGCCGCTTTCTCATGAGGTTTCTTCTTCAAGAACGGATCATCGCCCTATTTATAAACAAGCAGAAGAGTGTTCACGGGTTGTACAGTTTAAAAGATATCAAGTATGAAGCGGAAGGACAGTACTTACAGCAGGCGGTTTGTTTTTTGTGTAGAATGGGTTTAAGCCGGTTTGGCGGGAGATGGATTCCAATTCATTCAAAATCTTCTTGACACCCTCAGTGACTTCTTCATCGGTCAGCTGAATGTTGATGTGACGTTGGGAGTCTTCTACTTCACCAGTGTACTCACACATTAAACCAGAGCGGCAACTTAACAGCAAGATGCTCCAGGATATCCAGCAACACACAAAGTCGACGCCTGATAAACCATTGGCCATAAAGGCTCGGAGCTTGGCGAGTTGAGGGGCATATGAGAACCGTTCCTGGGCACTTAGACGTTGCCGCAGTGGATGAGTGTTGGAAAGCCGGTGGGCACGGTAACCCGGCAGAGGGTTCTCGTCTTCAAGGGATGTGTCTTTACAGTAGAATCAAGTTTGGTTCCACTCTTTGGGGTGACTGTGCAGCTTGGCATGAGGAAATTCAACCTCTTTTCTTTTTTGAATGGTGACGCCACCAAGTTCAGTGTTGGGCCCGTCTACAAATTCAGTGCGCCGATTCAGATTAAAAAAATCCTGGAACAGCTCAGCAGTTGGTTCTTCTTGTAAGTACACTTCACAGAAGACTTCGAAATTGCATATATTGGATACCCAGTTAGGTCCAATATCTTGAGGGTGGAGCTGGAAACTGGCAAGCACATCCTAGAAAAACTTTGACCTGGGCGTTTTGAAACCACGGCCTATGTGATCAACAAATACCACTACCTCACCCTGCTTAGGGGTGGGAGGATTCTCCGATCCAGGAACTCGCCACCGGATCTCATTCTTTTTTGCTAAGGTACCAATTTTGACCATTCCATTAAGTTGCACCTCGATAACCCGGGAGGGAGCCCAGTTACAGGCATAAAACTGCTTGGCCATTGCAAGTGAAAAGCTGAAAAAAATACCGGTTTACAATTCATTCATGGTGGTGCATAAGGTGCAATGGGGTAAGGAAATCCAAGTATGTAAATTTCGTAAACCGGAGGCCGATACAATGATGAATGCCAAATCGATAAACGGAGCAAAGGTATACACATACTACAAAACCGGAGTATGATAGTGCAGATGAAGGGATTGCCGTTTTACAAGGGGACTAATGGTGTGTGATAAATTGCTTTTACAAAGGTAAACCGACTATGTGATAAAGAGGATACATATCTAAGGCAAGAATGACTAAATAAGGTAAAACAGATTTCACAAGGTTGCATGGAAATTTTAGATCTACCGTAAGACAGGAAAGCAAAAAGATTTCGACCTAAAAAGGTTGGTCCCAAAGCGGTTCACAAAGGTCCAGATCTGTTTTTATGCGCATAAGGGTTTGTTGTGGTAAAAGAAGATAAGCCATTACACGGAATATATCAAACTCGAGGTTTTTATCCATGGAATAAGGAGGAATAGGGAAGAACAGTGCCGGAGCCTCGATGAACTTCGATGAACAAGGAAACCCTAGGCAGATCTACAAAGGAGAAAGGAAAGGACTTACGGCGGCTGTTGAAGTAGCGGAAGTACGCCACGGTTCTCTAGTGCAACCAGGTTGATGCAGCGGCCAACGGAGAGGCAGAGGCGAAGCTCGGTGACGGCGGCGGCGCTCGGTTGCAGAGGCATCGCAAGGAGGAAGAAGAAGCGAAAGATACGAAGGGAGGAAAGGGATGGCCCTTGGTCCTATTTATAAGGCGAACCAATAAGCGACAAGTTTGTGAATCGAGGAGCTTAAAATGTATAGTTAATAAGGATGTCGCCTCGATGGTTGGATATTAATTAATGAAGGGCATCTTTGGCTTCAACGAATAGATGACGTCATGGCGGTTTACTATGGATCTAAAGGATGACGTCACGACAGTTTACCAAGATCTGTACGAAGATGCCAGGGAAAGAATTTTTCTAAGTATTGAAGGTTGACATGAACAATTTCAAATCAATCTGGGGCCTAATGTTGGGGATATGACTACTGAAGGTAAACCGGCTAGGAGTGGCCGGGTTAACTCCCTGAATATAGAAGCCCGTGAAGACGTGAGGATGGTGGCGCTTTACGAAGGCCCAGGGCCCAAAGGCGAGTTAAGGCCTGTAGATGTAAACCGACTCTTTTATGTAACTTGTATTGTAAGTTAGAAGGAATATAGACCGAGCCGGATACGTTTATGATCCGGCCTCGGGACTCTGTAAACCGGCAGGCGTCAACCTATGTATATAAAGGGACGAACCAACATCGGTTTAGGGACAACATACAACAACTCGAGAACCAGGCAAAGCGGATTCGCTCCCTGGTCATCGAAACCCCAACAATACCAATCACAACTAGACGTAGGCTTTACCTTCATCGAAGGGGCCGAACTAGTATAAAATCCCGCGTGTCCCTTGTCCGGTTTAACCCCTTTAAGCTAACCCGTAGCGATGGCTCCACGACCAAGTCCTTTCACGAGGACATCTGCCGTGACAAACCCACGACACATCATGTTCATCATGCTTCAGGACTTCATTGAAATATCCTATGCAAACCCAACGTAATTCTTGGAGTGTGGACAAGTTCTTCATTGTGTCCCAAGTGCGGTGACGTAGATGGGTCTATGCTTCCCCGCATAAGCATGAAAGCCTCCACGGCTGGTCCCCTAGACCAGTAATTTTACCATCGATATGATACTTCGAGTAGCCCAAAACCTCAATGTTTATTTCATTATTCCAAAACATAGCTAAACCTCCGCTTCTACTGGAGGCATCCACAGCAAAAGAACTATCAAAACCTAAAGTACTTTTTTGATTTTCAAGTCTCTCCCCACTGAGCTGGGTTTCAACTATACAAAGTACTCTAGGGGCAAACTTATTTGTGAGTTCACGCAGTTCTTGAATTGTTGGGGCGTTGCCAATGCCCAGCAATTCCAGCAAAGCAGATTCATTGCGTCTGGTGGTCCTCCACCAGGGAGGCTGCCATTCTCGCGTCCGAGTTCTTCCCTCCAGGAGGGTTCTTCTTCACAATACCACTGCCTGTCTTCTCACTCTGGGCTGTTAACTTGAACCTCTTGGGATCCTGCTTTCGTGCGCGGCTGAGAGGCACCACTGCCCCACTAGGGTTAGGAGCCAGGGCAAGCTCCATGCACATAGTGGTTTGAGCTAGCGGCGATCCCGTGACTTTCTTAGAAGATGTTTTTCGGTTGGCGTCAGTCACGTTCATAGCCACCTCCTCATGTTCCGGCGTACTTTCCCCACCCTGTTCAGTGTCGGCAGCAGATTGGTGTTCCTGGTTCCTTGCTCTCTAATTCCTGCTCCGGCATCCGGTCCCCAAGCTGTTGTCGCCGACGCACGGAGGATTTCGAAGACCAGGGTAGAGGGAGGATGGACAACGTCCCTGTGCTCCTTGAATTCATGGCCCATCATGCCGCAGACCTAGCACCAATCCAGTAAGCGCTCGTACTTGACGACAAAGGTCTGCCGCTCGCCTCTACGGGTCAGGGATATATCTTTTTTCAGAGGGTTAAGGACATCCAGCCGGACCCTAACTCGGTAGAAATTCCCTTCGAAATCAAATGAAGATGGCTCTGAATCCACAAACTCGCCGATCTTAGAGGCCAGTGCCTTAACTTTACCATGGAAAGCTATCAGGAGCTCAATGATCGGTGCCCATATCTTGATAGTGAAGAGCTCAATCGAGGAAGGCTTTGAGTATCCATCGTACGGGGCAATGACCATGGGATTTCCCCTAATGTGCCATGGCCCTCCTTCCTTGACCCGGTCCCAATCCCCCAAGCAATAGAATTGCATCTAGAATACATTCTCCTTTGTAGAATCGAAAGTATGTCTAGAGGCGGGTGTGATTAGACTACTTGACCAAATGAAACTTATGATTTTCCCAATTTTAGTTCTTGGAAGATTTTAGCAACTTTGGACAAGTCAAGCAATCTTAACACAATTCAAGCAAGCATGCAAAGGGTATATGAGCAGCAGAAAGTAAAGCATGCAACTTGCAAGAATGTAAAGGGAGGAGGATTCAAACGCAATAGGAAACACATATGTTTTTGTCGTGGTTCCGATAGGTGGTGCTATCATACATCCACGTTGATGGAGACTTCAACCCACGAAGGGTAACGGTTGCGCGAGTCCACGGAGGGATCCACCCACGAGGGGTCCATGAAGAAGCAACCTTGTCTATCCCACCATGGCCGTCGCCCACGAAGGACTTGCCTCACTAGCGGTAGATCTTCATGAAGTAGGCGATCTCCTTGCCCTTACAAACTCCTTGGTTCAACTCCACAATCTTGCTGGAGGCTCCCAAGTGACACCTAGCCAATCTAGGAGACACCACACTCCAAGAAGTAACAAATGGTGTGTTGATGATGAACTCCTTGCTCTTGTGCTTCAAATGATAGTCTCACCAACACGCAACTCTCTCTCACATGATATGGATTTGGTGGAAAGAAGATTTGAGTGGAAAGCAACTTGGGGAAGGCTAGAGATCAAGATTCATATGGTAAGAATGGAATATCTTGGCCTCAACACAAGTATAGGTGGTTCTCTCTCAGAAAAGTAAGTTGGAAGTGTAGGTTTGTTCTGATGGCTCTCTCAAAGAATGAAGAGGTGGTGGAGGGGTATATATAGCCTCCACACAAAATCTAACCGTTACAAACAACTTGCCAATATCGGTGGGACCGAATAGTTAAACTCGGTCGAACCGATTCAGCAAAGCTAGTGACCGTTAGGGTTTTCGGTGGGACCAACATGCAACTCGGTAGGATCGATATGATTAGGGTTAGGGCATAGCGTAATCTCCGTGAGACCGATTACACAAACTCGGTGAGACCGATTTTGGTAATAAGCTAACCGAGAGTTGGTCAGGTAAACTCGGTGGGACCGATCGCTCATTTCAGTGAGACCGAAACGTTACAAAGGGAAAATAGAGAGTTTACATTGCAATCTCGGTGGGAACGATCGCTCATTTCGGTGAGACCGAAATGCTACGAAGGGAAACAGAGAGATTACAATCCCATCTCGGTGAGACCGAGATCCCTATCGGTGAGACTGATTTGCCTATGGTTTGTGGCAGTGGCTATGACATTTGAATCTCGGTGGCGCCGGATAGAAAGAATCGGTGGGGCCGAGTTTGACTTCTGGTTTAGGTCATATGTCGATGTGAGAAAGTAGTTGAGGCTTTTGAAGCACATTACTAAGCATTTTGAGCAAGAGCCTCATTAAGCAACACCTCATCCCTCCTTGATAGTATTGGCTTTTCATATAGACTCAATGTGATCTTGGATCACTAAAATAGAAAATAGAGTCTTGAGCTTTGAGCTAGAGCCAATCCTTTTGTCCTTAGCATTTTAAGAGGTCCACTTTTCTCATCTATGCCATGCCAATCATTGAGCTTTCCTGAGATATTAATCTTGAAATAGCATTAGCTGAATGAGCTATATGTTGTGAGGAATTACCAAAACCACCTAGGGATAGTTCCACTTTCATCCTCGAGGGTTTTGATCTTGACTGGCCTAGCTAGATCCCAGGCAGTCCTCATGTTATGGAAGAACCAATATGTGCTGAAACCCTTATCCATAAGGACTCGGGCCAGGATCATCCAGCGGAGTGCCTCCTCCGGCGGAGCATCGTCATCCTCGAAGATTACATCATCCAGGTCATCTTCCTTTAAATCTAGTTCCTTCATCAATTCTTCCAAGTTTCCCTTCCCTTTCTGGCCTGAACCCGACGAGCTTCCGCGACTCGCCATGCGTGCCGGCCTCCCAGGG
The DNA here is from genome assembly GCF_002162155.2 of Triticum dicoccoides. Lineage (NCBI taxonomy): Eukaryota > Viridiplantae > Streptophyta > Magnoliopsida > Poales > Poaceae > Triticum > Triticum dicoccoides. Next base: position 686,152,496 of record NC_041392.1, on the reverse strand, counting down.
TAGATCGATCTCCGGTGCTTTGGACAAGAAAACCCTAAACCCCTCTGAGAGTGAAGCCCGTACCCAGGTTGGGCAGCCTAGCCGCGAGTCTCAACTCGGATCAAGGTGAAAGAAGGTAGATTCACAACGTCACCAATGGTGGCGAGAGGAAAGTAAACCCTAGCTTGAGGGAAAAGATTACATCAAAAATAATATCTGATAAAATGAAACTAGCCGGATCCCCTATGGGCCAAGCATGCTCCTTTTCCCTATGGGCCAAACATGTGGAGTTGTCTGTTTGTTTGTGGGCTTGCATCTATCATACAAAACAACATAGAGCAATAATAAAGTCGGCCCTCAGCACACACACGCTTCTTATAGCGATCCCAACACACACACAAATTTATGAAGTCTAACAATTGATCATCACGTGTGTAACCATATCATAGTTTGATGAGATAATCCATTTGAGTCATGTAATCGTTATGATGCAATGTGGACGTTTTAATTACACTTCAAAATCTATCAACTAAATCGTTGAAGCACCGTGCACTATGTCAATGACACAAACCAATGCCCCAACCTCACTAGAACTAGAAGCATCCTCCTCCACCATTGCAAATGGTGTGGGCCGTGCCTCCTCCCCTCCCCTCCCCACTCCATTAAACTCGAGCTTACCACAACCAAGCTTTTTTTAATTATTATTGATAACCTTTGCTGTGATGTTCATCATGGAAAGTGAATGCCACTCCACAACCAATATTTAGATGGACAATAGTTGACTATTAATTTTGTTCGATGTTACAAGAAGTATGAAATCTGGAATCGCCGCCCCGAGCGATGGGCGTGGAGATTTAACCCATATTTGCCTCCATGTGTTGTGTGACTCTTCTAGTGGCGATGACGTCCCTGTTGATAGTAATGCATACTCAACACACATCACACAAGGCTTTCTTCAGCAAAACATAGTGTCGGCATCGAACTTTTGCTAGTCCAATCAGAAAAGAAATCGAACCTATAAACAACGCTAGGCAACCCGCCCATACGAGGCACTTGTTGTGGGTGCTGCTTGTGGTCCGCTGGATTCACAGTTGTATGTCTTTTCTACTGTTCATTCATTTTTACAGCATTGACTTCCAATTTTAACTAGGAGGTGAATGACAGATGGGCCTAACTCTAACATTTGGCTGTGTCCGCTCGTTCTTTATTGATCCAGTGGTATGATTTTCAGCCCCGCGTGCATCGCCAATTGGAAGGAGGGCACAACCCTAGCTGCGCCGAGCCGCCACTCTCCCTCTCTCGCCGCCACCTCTCCCTCCCCCATTCATCCTCTCCATCTGCCGCTGCCACCCCTGTCTCTCCACCTCATGCATCCTCTCCTCATCACCGTCATCGTGAGTGCCCACGCGGGTGGATCAGGTGGTCAGCGTGGGATGCGACAACACATCTGGCCAGAGGAAAACGCGTTGGCATCTCCTCTCGATGGCAGTGGATAGGCGAGGCTGCCAGGCGACGGGCTAAGGCGGCGGTGCAGGGGACTGAGGCGGCGGTGCAGGGATCCGCTCGGCCTACTATTGCTGCTGCCGGAGAACGGATGAACTGCTCTCGAGTCGAGGTGGTGCTGGCAAGGCTGCAAGGCGACATGTGCAGGGGATCCGGTCGATCTGCTGTTGCTGATGCTGATGGAGGATGTGGCCCTCTCAGGTCGAGGTGGCAGCGCCATTGCTGATGCCATGGTGAGCTTCTCTAAATCCTTTTCCCTTATCCATCCTGATCTCTATCTCTCTCTCTCTCTCTCTCTCTCTCTCTCTCTTTGTGGCCATCTATGCAATATTGTGCAAGTTTGTGGTTCCTTTGTTATTTTGTTAATGAACCTCTGACCGGCAAGCCCAGCGGGGGGAAGGAATTGGGAGAGCGAGATGAGCGGGGGAAGGAACAGGGAATGGCCTCACACTCTGGCTCGTTGTCTGATTCACCGTTGCTTGCAGCTAAAGAAGACAGAGAAAAGCAGCCAATGTACGCCGTCTCAGGTGGTGTTGTTTACCACATGCTCTGAGGTATGGTAGGATGTGATTCTTAGTTTGAAGAGTGCCAAGCTCGAGTTGTGAATCTGCTGCTATACATTGGTTGAGGAAAAATAATGGCACTTATAATATTTGTGCAACCACATTTGTGAGATTTACGGAATTCATGCAGTAGCACTCTAAATAGGTATAGATTCAGACTTCACCTAATACAGGTTCAACCTATTGCTTGCCTCGGTATTCCATAGATTATCTGCCCTGTATGCCTATTGCTTTCCTAGCTTGGCAAGTTGGTATGCCTAAATTTTGTGAGGTGTGTATGCCAAGTTTACATGCTGTAAATAAATTATGATCTAATAGTCGGCAATCTCTCGACACATTTGTCTCACAATAGTGTGTGTCATTAGGGCTGTTTTACCATTCCAAAGGCACATGGGAGTTTGCGGGAAATTTTTTGGTAATGTTTTCTCTTGGATCTTTAGAAAAGATGGGCACTTATGTTCAAAAATATGTGGTATACTTTGGTCCTTTTGTATGTTCTGCATTCTCATGCTTTCTCAGGGAAAAGTTGTTGTCTCCCTCTATTTTTTACGGTCATACCTATATTGTGCTACCTGTCGTGATGCTAAAAACACTTCTTTTTTCTAGATAAGCTCCACTCTCTCATACGGGCAATCATTTCTTGGCTAGATGATGACTAACATATTGCAATCCGTACTTTTACTAATTTCACTTGCTGATTTGTTTCCATGACATAGGATAAACTCCCGTGGCTAGCTCATCTTGGATTCATAAGGTCATATTCAATCTTGATGCTTTACACGTGTAGCATCCCGGCTCAGAGCAACCGGTTTACCTTGCATTGCCAGCCCAGAGATCAAGTCTTCTGGCAACACACAACAACTTGGTACAGAAAACAACCGCTTTATTGATGCTAGTGGAAACATACGTATGATATTACATCAAGTATCGAGGCCAAGCGGCACACACGGTGTGGCTGAACAGTATGTAAATTATTAATGAATATGAAGGGGCCTCGATATGAAGTGGAACTCCATAGCACAGGGACACCAATGTGGACACGATCTAGACGCGGGAAGCTCTCCGATCTGATATGACTTGCCTGAAAACTGGCATGACACGCCAGGTCTGTACATTGAATGTACTTGCAAGCTCACAACAAACATAAGCATAATGGCAAATAATATCATGACATTTAATCAGGTTAATGCAATGCAACATGATACTACTGATGCGGTGAAATCAACTTGTGCACTGAGTCACTCGAACTCTCTTACCAGACGGGTTACCTCATAACCGAGCGGTGATCATACCAGGATCTCAAAGGAAACCAACACTTTGGTTCCAACCACGGTCATCTCATGATTCCATACATCATCAATAACCAGTGCGAACAATCAACTTTTAGTGTGCAAGATTACTTATTAGTGTTGATCCATGGTGTGACCTACTCACGAGCTATGTTCGTAACCAAGGACGCGGCTATCGGTAGATTAAATACACTCTGCAGAGGTAGCGCACTTTACCCACACCACGAAATCCATGGCCTCGTCATCCCATTTGGGTGGACCAACGACATTCTGACGAAACCATCTCATTGTCATGACACTCTCCCGGCCACTCCGCCCAACTCCCCACTGGGCTAAGTCATGGGTGGCCTCGTGCCTACCAAAGGAATCAATGGCCACCGTCATGGCAAAAATGGCCCAAACGGTGACAAGGTACCATAACAACAAATGCGCACACAAGGTTATGTCTCCTTACCGGGCCAGGGCACCGCACGCCCATAACCTTCCCTCGTACGTTGGAGGTACCGACCAGAGGCATGACAACAGACCGAATCAAGACCTCCCCATAAAGGTAAATGTGGTCGCACTGGGAAAAACTCCATTCAGTAGCACCATGACTCGATCGACGTTATGTACAACTTGTATTACATCAGGTTTAACTTGAATATAAAATAACTCGAGTCATTATATGCCATGATCATGTAACTACTCAACATGCAAAGTAGACCACTCACAGTGACAGATCAACCTCATCAAAATTTCCTACTTGCACTACTCATCAACTAATCCTTACTGGTTCTACTTCACTGGTTCTTAACATTCATCATTTTAATTATCTCATAATATATTAACATCAATTTCAAAAATAAACTACCATTATTCATGAAAGCATAATCACTTCAATGAAAAAAATTCTACTGACTTAACTAGCTCATGCATTCAACCAGTACCATAATAAAGCAATTCAAGCATGGCACAGTAACTAGCATTAAGAAATATTTACTTAAATAATTTAAATGCTTGAAAATAACTCATATTCAAGTTAAAAAAATCATAGATTCTGAAATGACACCTTCCAAATGTTGGGGTGGCTTGCCTTAGTGCAGAGGTGGTTCACACTCCTCCTGGTTATCTTCAAGACAAGCTTCTCCCTCTGCAAATATTTAAAAACAACAAAACAAAATATCAAGAACCACTCTGAAAATCACCAGAAATTCTAGACACCAAGGAAAAATCTCAACTTTGGTGTGCTACTAGAACTTTTCTAAACAAAAACAATGCAAAAAGAATCAACTCATTTGGACTTATAGTATAGAAGTTATAGCTGGTCAAACACTACTAGGGAAAACGTTATACACAGAACTTTAGCAGTAGCGCTTGTTAAAAGAGAACGCTACTGTTAGATAGCAGTAGCGCGTGCAAAATAAGCGCGCTGCAGGTGGACATATATCAGTAGCGCGTCTCACCAAAAACTCGCTACTACTAAAATTCCAATCACTTAGCCGATGGGCTACACATAGTAGTAGCGATCTTCCAAAAACCGCGCTAGCGCTAATAAACTTATAGCAGCGCGTTTATGTGTAAATCGCTACTGCTAACGAAAAGAAAATGAAATTGAAAAACGAATAGAGAAGTAAATGAAAATGAAAGAAATAGAAAAAGGAAAAAGGAAAAATATAAAATGTAAAGAAAGAAATGAAAAAAGAAAAAACTGATGAATACGTAGCAGCAGTGCGCTCTCTGAAACGCGCTATAGCTAACTTAGCTATAGCGCATTTTCTGTAACGCGCTACCGTTACTTTTGACTTAAGCAAAAACGGTTTCCCCCCGGCCACCACTTCTCACCCAAATCGATCCATCGCTTCGCCGTCGTCTCCCCCACTTCGCCGTCGCCCCCACTTCATCGCCATCTCCTGCTGGCGTCGATGTCGCGCTCATCCTCACGGCCGCCGCCCGAGGCCGCCCAGCCTCACCGCCGCCGCCTCTCGGGCCGCCCTCTACCTCACCGCTGCCTACCTCGACCTCACCGCCGCCGCCTCTCGGGCCGCCCTCTACCTCACCGCTGCCTACCTCGACCTCACCGCCGC
>NC_041392.1:686106346-686146800 GCF_002162155.2 Triticum dicoccoides | reverse complement strand
CCTACCTCCGTCGCCAAGCACCTCCCTGCCACCGTCTCTCCCCTCTCTATAAGCCCCCCAACCCATCCTTTTTAGTTAATAGATGTTAATGTTAAGTAGTAGATAATGTTGATGTTTTTTAGTTAGGGTAATAATAGACTATGTTAAGTAGTAGATAATGTAGATGTTAATTAGTTTAGTAGGGTTTAGTTTTTGAATTGAGTTTGTTTAACTAGATGTTAATTAGGGCAGTAGGGTTTAGTTTAGAGTAAAGTCTAGTTCAGTAGTTAACTAAAGATAATCTATATTTGGTTTTTGAATTGAGTTTGAGAGAGCATGTATGATTTGTGTAGATTTTCTTGAAGTGTCAAACGATATAGGACATGCAAATTTGAAGTGGTCAGGATATATGCAAATTCCTCAACTTTGTTTGCCCATGTTTCGATTGTGCCCAAGTGACCTTTTGTTGTTTCCAGAGAATGAAGTTGAGTGGCCTATGTTTTGCCGGAATGTTGATTCATTTCCGTTTTGGCAAATTTCAGGTTCTAGATTTGTCCACTTTTTAGCAAAGGTCATGCCAAAATTTTCCGTGAATTTCGGCATGACCTGTGCTACAAACTAGGACATATCGAGTGCCCGGGATTTGCCGCACCAGGAAGGAGTCAACGTTCCTTCAAAACTTGGGCCTTTTGTATGTCATTATTCATTTTATTAGGTCTAGAATTAATTTACTAGATTTAATCGTAGGAAACATGGCTAGCAACGATGAAGGACAGGGTTCTGGTGATTGCGACTACGTCTACCGGGCGGCAGAAGAATTTTTTAGCCTTGCCGACGATCAACCAGTGGCATCGGGGACTGAGACCGACACGCATACCGGTGCTGAGACTGAGACCGGCGCTGAGACTCAGACCGGCATCGAGACCGGCGCTGAGACTGAGAACGGTGCTGAGACTCAGATCGACATCGAGACCGGCGCTAAGACTGAGACCGGCGCTGCCTCGTGGAGCGGAGCCGGTGTAGAACCGAAAGCGAAGAGGCAACAGCTTCCTAACAAACTCCAGACTACTAGACTGGTGGTCACGGAGGTGGACAACAGCAATTTTGAGCCAACGGCGCCCGAGGAAGCGCGTCGATGCTACGACAATCAAATAGGCTGCATCGTACGGACAACCGCCACCATCAACAGTGAGAAACTACCGAAGATACAAAATATGAGGAGCTCCCTCCTAAAGAAGTTTCACCAGATATTCTTGTTCCCGGGCCGGAATTTGAAGGATTATAAAGATCCATATGAGGACCCGGCAATGAAGAAGATAAACAAACAAGTCATGACCAAGTTTAGCAACGCGTTGGCCGCCTGGAAAAATTGAGTGAAAGCAAAGATCATCGACAAGAAGGAACCCTACTCCGAGATTGTAAAGGATAATCCGACAATCACGGAAGAGCAGTTTCAGATACTCAAGGAGGCTTGCGAGGACAAAGCTGCCAAAAAAAGTCTCAGTACATGAAGGGGCTTCAAGAGAGGAACATTGGGAGCCACCACCTCGGAAGCCGTGGTTACGGCGGAAAGAGGTCCAAATGGGCCAAGGAGGATGCGGAATCCGCGAGTCTTGGCATCCCAGACCCCTTGGCGGATTTCACCGTCCCGCAGGAGCGTGACATCCTCAGGGCCCGGCACCGTTGGGACCCAATGAAGAAGGTTTACGAGACAACACCGGTCATTACGGAGTTCATGAGACTGCTGGTAATTTTAGTTTCTGATAAATTCGACTGCACACGTTAGTCATATTTGTAAACGATCCTTGTGCCTTTAGCAGAGAGAGCATCACCGGATTGCGGCCGAAAGCGACTCGCCGTCTGAGGCATTGGCGAGGCCCAAGTGGGACACTCCACTCAACCGGGCGTTGAACATATTGAAACGACAACCGGTGGATACTCGACCGTCGTATGGACGTGTGCACGGTGTCGGAGACGGCGCCACGTGGAACAAGTACTACCGTGAGACCACGGAGGAGAGAAAGTCAAGATGGAGGTTAACTGAAGAAAACATCGACAAGAAGGTTGAGATTGCGGTTGAGAAGAAATCATCTCAGACAGTCGCAACAGCGGTAGCTGCCGCAAAACAGGTGGTTGCAGATTTGTCTACTTCCTTGGTGACGGGCATTATCACTTGGACAAGGCAAAATCCAGAAAAAAATGCAAAGGACTTTCCCCTTGTCGACTTCTTGGTGAGAAGCTAGACTAGCGTTGCACTAGCACCTTCTCTTGCACCGGCTCCCGCACCTGCTCCGGCATCGGCTCCTGCACCGGACGTGCTCGGTGGTGCTTCGTCTTTGGCTGAGTTCGACGCCCTCGTGATATCTGGCACACCGACCCCCTTCAATATAAATGTATAATCTCCCGTTTTAGTTGCCTTTCGGATGTCTCACATCGCATACTTTTCTTTGCAGGCCAACGTAACCCCGTGCACCATATTGTACACCATCGGCGACCAGAAGGTGGACGTGGGGAAGGCGACGATAATGAAGCCGAAGGAACCATTGTTCCACAGCTCGCCGATCCTCCCGAACGTCTTTAATGTTTCCGTGGCCAGTGTCAAACCGGGCCATGAGAATTTACCTCCTCCAATACTAGCGGGGGATGACAATGAGACACCGCGGCAGCTTGGTGATTGTTGTAATGGGTGGGTCCTGTTGTGGCCAAAGAGTCTGCTTCGTCTAAAGGCCGCCGGGAGCACACCCACGAGCACGCAGCCTCAGCAAGGTATGAACATAAACACCCCACCTACCCAATTAGCGTCGGATGTCGGGTTGGGTGATAGCGGACGGGGTAAGGAGGAGGCTCCATTAGTCGCTGATGACGTCGTCATGGATGAGGATGAGGACGAAGATGGCGCTGAACAGTATGTCTATACTGGCGCCTCCTAAGGGTTGGAGCGTCATGAGTTGGTGCCTGAATTGCCGTCTCAACGTATTGTGGACGACATTCCGGTAGTAAAGAAGTCTAGGAAGAGAGTGAGGAAAGGCAAAAAAGCTGATTCTATGATCCAGCAGCCTCAGCAGCCTCGGCTTCAGGACCGTATAGATATCCCCGATGCGAATAAATGGCATATCCCCGGTCAACCAATCCTACCTGCAACAGCACTACGGGCCAGATTCGGGTATCTAAGGAGACTTCATGACGATGTGCTGCGGGTAGAGAAAGGCCTCATCGCCTCGAAAGATCCAGGATACCCACTCTACGTGGTTAACGTTCCGCGGCAAATGTCGTACGTCGACAGCTTCCCCGCGGATAAGTTCTTTCTCCAATTCGATTACATATTCGACATGTTTCACGTGAAGAAGATGGATTTTACGTTTGTCCGCCTTTATGCCTTGCACATGAACTACATCATTGGGGTTGAGCGGATATCTAATATCTGTGTCGCTGACCCGTACTACATGCACGAGGGCTTCTTGGGAGTCTGCGCAAAGCACCGTGAATACGCAAGGGATTACGTCGTCAATTTCATGCTCGCCAATAAGGACAAGGAGGCGATTCTTGTGCCTTATCATCCCGTGTAAGTCATCCGCTCTGCTATCCTTCCTTCGATTTCAATCATTCATTTGTACGGTGGAGGCTAATTAATTTGAGGTGTACTTATTTTGCGCAGCGGCGGGCACGCCTTCCTCATCATCCTCTACCCCTGATTCTCCCATGCTCTTTACTTGGACTCGTCGAAGAACATTCACAAATAGGATTACACCCACATCAAGGATGTTCTCGACAGTGCTATGTTTTACTACCAAGCAAGGGGTGGAGAGGTCAGGGACAAGAAGACAAGGGGCGGCAGGGCCGCCTTCGGCCATAAGACCGACTTCTGCTTCATCCAGAAACCAAACGATTCTCTTAATGATGGATTCTATGTCCTACACCACATGCTGGAGTACAAACGGGATCACCAGAACCTTCGCATGTCACCTATTCGCAGGGGGAGAGGAGTACAGACGGGATCCGGCGATGCCCATATTCTGTAACGGGCAAAGGACATAGGAGATATCGAGGATCATCGACTTCGAGGTGAGTTTTATAACATCCATCGCGAACTTGCCCAAATCATCATGAAGGAGGTCGTCGAAAAAACAGGGATGTTCTACGGAGAAGGACAAGTGTCGCGGGAAGACGTCCGAACATGGATAGCCTCTCAGCATCTCGACATGAAGCCTTTAACTAAGCTCAAGGACTATCTCCCTGACTTGGATGGATGGAATGATATGTTGGAGTGATTGTCGATATATGACAATGTGTCCGTTTAGTCCATACATTCAGTATGAAAAAACATTGAGGTATACACGGTGAAACTTTATTTGTGATGTTATTAAACCGTCCTCTTCCTCGACTAGCGAAAATCACTCTAGTTAGGGCATTTTGGGGTACGATGAACTTTGTTATTTATGCTTATGATATGTTGTTTCTATTTTTGCCAAGTCTGTCTCTTTCTATTGCTCAACTATATATGTTGCATATGATCGACACATGTGACGATGCAGGTGCATAGATCATAGATGGCGAAGAAATGCTATGCCAGGAGTATATATAAGACAAGTGGCCGGAGTGTCAGGCCCAGGTGTACCGGTTTTCGGTTTTCGAGCGACAGTCAGTAGTTAGTTTAGGTTCACGCTAATGCGAGAGAGGGATACGAACTCATGTACTCAAAGTGATAGATCTTCTTGCGTATGTCATTGTTTAGATGGATGGCCATGTATTTGCAAGTAATCGAGACTTGTATCGCTATTTCTAAGATGATGACGAGAGACCACTTTGTGTTGGATGATAATTATGATGATGACATGATTTGATGAGACTAATTGTATGTATATGTTATGATACATTTGTATGTGTATGATATGCTAAAGATTATTGTATAAAGCCTACTCAAATACAAAACAAATACAAAACAAATATGCTGGGAAAAAACTAATAAAACTAGTAGTAGCGAGGGGGGGAAATTTAGCAGTAGCGCCGCCTTACTAGTAGAGCTTCTAAGTAAATAGCACTGCAGATAATATCAGTAGCGCCCTTTTCTAAAGAGTGCTACAGCTATTCATGTATAGCAGTAGCGTGGGACAACAGGCGCTACTGCTATACGTTAGCTGTAGCGCCTTATTAGTAGCGCCGGTCCCCGCGCTACTAATAGGCCCAAAACCCGCGTTGCTGCTAGGCTTTTCCCTAGTAGTGAAAGGTGCTGGTCAAATTTTTGAATTAAATTTGAATTAAATAGAAAACCAGTGGGGCTCACGTCGATGGCGTATTCTCAGAATACACCTCCACTCGTACCGCTTCGGGCGCAAGTAGAGAGGCTGACAGCGGGCCCCGCTGGTCAGGTGAGGAGGGAGGGGGAGAGAAGCAAAGCGACGACGGTTAGGAGAGGTCCTTGGGCGAATCCATAGGGATAGAAAGAGAGAGGGGGTCGAGGCGCACCTCCCTGTACCCGTGGCTCGACGAGAGGTGGCCGGAGCAGCTCACCACAAAGCTCGCAAGCGGCGGCTACCATCGGGTCTCGCCGGAGAGGAAGAAGACGATGGAGAGAGGTGGTTCCAGGGGCTCCAACGTGTCTAGGCGGCACCACTGGACCTCCCTGGAGTCGCTTGAGCAGTTGCTCGAGCTCGAGGGGCACCGGAGCAACAAGGAGGGGCTGCGGGGATCGCCGGTGGGCTCGGTCGGGAACGGTGGCCAGAGGACTGCCCAGCCGGGCTGTGGCTATCCTATGGTCTTGTGGTGGTTGTGTGGTGGCTTGGAGTGCTCGGAGTGGTGGGAGGGGCTCGAATTTATAGTCGGAGGGGGAGAGGGGTACGTGGCTCTGCCGGAGCTCTCTGGAAGCCAGCGAGCGATGACGAATGGCGTCAGTGAGGGGTAGAGAGGCTCAGCAATCAGGCGGGAGCTGTGCAGCATGCGGACGGGCACAAGAGGCGGTGGAGAAAGAAGACAGAGGCACAGGGCGGACTTTGGCTGTTGGCCGCGACGTGCCCATGCCCGCTGCGATGTCTCCGGCGTCGGCGAGCGCCAGGGAGACATCAAGGGTGAAGAGACAGAGGTGGAGGCATGGTGCAACAGTCCTCGACGAGCTCTAGATTGATCACACGTGAAACATAGACGAGGGCGCCGCGCAGAGCGCATCTGACGCGATGCCAGAGCCGTGTCCTCACGAGGTAACCAGGCTGGCATGGTCAAAACGACGCCCACTCGTTGCCAAACCTTTTCCCTCGTGTTTCCGTGCAGTGTTTAGTCTAGGGGAAGAGATCATACACTACCAGGCCGACCAGATTAGACTTGGGCTTGTTGGCAAGTTTCTGGTCAGAAACTTGGTCGCCAAGTCTGGAGGACTTCTAGAAGGTGATTAGGGCTGATTCTCAGGGGTTAAGTGTTATCTAGGAAGGTAATCAAGCTCAAGAAAATTCAACTTCATTAGAGCAAGGAAAAATACACTTGCTGTAGAAACTGGATTTTGAGGCCAGAACAGAAATGATTTTCTATAGCTAAAATATTCCAAATAATTATGTAATATTTTTGCACAAGGAGGTGGACCAAGGTTCAAAGAATATTTGAGAATTTTCTAAGATTTTTGGAAGTAATAAAAATGAGGGTTGCTTTGGAGCACAAGTTTCTGAGTTAAATTTCGGAGAAGAAATTGAATATTTTTCTTTTGTGAAAAATATTCCGTGGGTTATTTTGGGATTTTTCAGAGAAAGAAAGTTGAATGAGAGATGGATGGGAAACTTGGGTGAAAATCAAGGACATGCCCAAGTGTTTAAGTCCATTTGAATTGATTCAAAAACCCAAATTCAAAGCAAGGGCAAATGAAGTCCGGAAAAAGATAGAAGGCAAAATCCAGGCTGTCACAACACGATTCAAAATGCATTTCTGGTTTCCTGTAGGTAGTACATTTCAAAATAGTTTGGGATGTCCCTCTGGTAGAAACTTGCTCTGGTTCTAGCAAAAACTGGGTATCCTCGAGTAATTGCTTATCCTCTCCACCATCCTTCTCCTCCACACATATATCCCGTCCCCAAAATTAAGCTATCTCTCTTCCCAAGTGAGCTCCTGGCTGCATTGCTGCCCAACTCCGGGATGGCCTTTACTCGCACAGCACCGGTGGCTGGAGCACCGAGGAGGAGACGGCAGCCGCGCCTCACGGCATGAGCGCACCACACCTAGCCTACCCAGTTTGTGGCCTCTCTGCAGTCTACACAAGCTACGGCGAATCGCGGCGCTGCTATTGGTAAACTTATTAATAGTCCACAGCTAAAATACCAGGACTTCAGTCTTGTCGAGGATGTCGGCCTATTACATGAAGCGGTTGGAGATTAAAGGGTTACACCTAATAATTAGTTCTCAGTCATTTGGATTACATTCTAAACCAGTAATGCATGTCATATATCATCAAATAGTTCGTTTTTGCTTTGCTATCATTTTGTTTCTTCAGCATGTGTAACTTCTAGCTCTGTCTGCTCTCCAGTTGTAGATGTTGTTTGTTGCTGGTCATCTGGCAGAATGTATTTGGTGTCTATTCACTGTATAAAAATCGAGGTTCACTGTGTTCACTAATTTTTGATAAATCAACTGCATAACTTGATTGAGATAGTTTGTTTGTCAAATAAAAATTGAGATTCCTGATTCTGGATTGTATTTTCCACATGTGTTGTCTGACCTGCTATCATAGTCTGATTGTTTTCATTATATAGAGATGTTGGAGTACACATGGAATACTTAAAGTGTTGCATAAACTCGAATAAGCTGAAGATCGTCTGTCAACTGAAGCTCTCAAGTGCATGGAAGGCTCTTACAACAAGGTTCTGCAAGACCTCAACTACGACAAACTACAGCTGATTCAGCAAAAATGCAAGTCTCTGGAGCATCAGCAGAAAGAAAAAGACGGAATGATAGACTATTTTAGCAACAACTCATGCAGTAGCCTCGATGGAGATCGCATGGCAACAGAGGAACTGCACCGTATAATAGATACCAACTTCACAGCAGGATAATCATCTAAAGACAACAATCTGAATCATATTTTGTCACAAATAAGATATGTTGCAGATCGTCTTAGTGATACAACTATAGTCAGAGTATGTCCAATAGACAAACAAGTATTATTGTAGCCTCATCGATGATATCAATGGAATTTCTGCATTGGACAATGACAACCACCAATCGCAGCCACTATGAAGAGTTGCCTGGACGACAAAGTCATTTTCAATACTGATGGAACATGCAGCGATGGCTCTATCTAATGTTCATCACTTCATAATCACAGTCGCTTATATGATGTGTATCTCTTGCTATCTAATTTCCTTGGTAACAACATTGTAAATAATCGATCGTAACCTTCTTAGAACACTAAATATCAGCACGAAGTATCTATCTACCAGTAATAAGTATTTATTCCTGTATGCGCACTGTTTGAATACTTGGCTTGCTCTCGCCCTTTGCGCCATTGGCGCAACGAGTCATCTAGTACTCTGCTAAAACTGAAAGCATGCCACCCACCACGGTGACCAACCCTTAGAGACTGGTTTTGAAGTAGTTAAAGATGGCACGAATACATAAGGATTGTGCTAACATCCGACTGTTCTAAATTTAACCAATAAAACCGGAGGGCCATTCCTAGCTCCACGAGTGCATGCGACCAGATTTTCTCTTGTAATTATTAGTGCATCTCTTTCTTCATGTACGTGCACATGACTCTTATTAGAAAGTCTAATTACATGCGTGCACATAAGGCGAAACTGATGCCATCACTCTGGATTCTCTTGTATTTCGTAACTTCAAAACGTGTGTAGCTCAAACCATCGGTCCGATTGAAAAACTATTTCACATAAAAGATTCGCCGTGATAAGATCTTTAAAACTAGATCTTGTTGGTATGTTCTAACACGTTTTTTTGGCAAAACGTTACCACGCGTGTGCTACTCAAGTTATCATGCCATGAGTATAGGTTATCATGTTGATTACATAGAAATTACCAGGCCATAAAAATGGTTCCTCCAATCTTCTCTTCACATGCACATGCGTGCATGCATTAGAGGTAACATTTAATGTCATCCAAAATTATCTTATATTTTGAAACTTCAAAATATTTTATAACTCAAACCGTCGGTCCAATCGAAAAATAGTTTTCACATAAAAAAATTGCAAGGAGACCTACGAAATTTGATCCCATATTAATATGTTCCGACGACTTTTCTTCGTGCAAATTGTTATCAGGCCTGGGTTAAGTAAGTTATCAGCTCTAATATGTGTATATTGTCAAGCTATTTACACATGAATTGCCGTGGTACGTTTTCAACAACTTTTTTTTCTAGGACAAAGTTACCGTGGTGTTTAATTTGTGCGTGATTTACCGTGCATGCGATCCATGTATTATCACTATCTACACGTAAGTTACCGAGGGTATGTTTTTCAAACAACTTCCTCCCCACGGGTCAAAAGTACCATGGTGTTTGTACGTGAGTTATCAAGTCTGCAGTGCATATATTATCGTGCTATTTACATGGAAGTTGCCGGGAGGGGGGGTATGTTTTCAAACAAGTTCCTTCCCCCCACCCCGATCAAAGTTACCACATTATTTGTTGTGAGTTATCACATATAGGGTGCGTATAGTACCGTGCTACTTACACGGGAGTTATCACGAGTATGTTTTTGAACAACCTGCCGGGCGGTCAAAGTTACCGTGGTGTTTGTGCGTGAGTTGTGAGCTCTATTGTGCGTATGTTACCATGCTATTTATACATAATTTACCATGGTTTGGTTTGAACAAATTTTTTTGCCTTGGTCAAAAGTTACCATGGAGTTTGCACGTAAGTCAGGTCTGTGATTCATATATTACCATGTTATCTACACATAAGTTATCACGACATGTTTTCAACAACTATTTCCCCGGGTTAAAAAGTTACAATGATGTTTGTACCTGAGTTATTAGATCTACGGTGCATGTATTGCCATGTATAGTATTTCCACAAAAGTCACAAGGTGTATGGTTTCAATAAGTATTTTTTCTCCGGTTCATAGTTATCATGGTGTTGGTACGTCAGTTATCACGTCCGTGTTGTGCATATTATCATCTATTTACATAGAATTGGCCTGGGTATTTTTATCTTTTTTCCCTTGGGTCAAAGTTACTATGGTGTTTGCACTTAAATTATCAGGTCTATGGTGCATATAATATCGTCCTATTGACAAAGAAGTTATCGGAGGTACATTTATCAACAACTTTTATCTCTGTTTTAAAAATTTATCAGGCAGGGTGTACATAAATTATGAGGTATGCAGTGTGTAAAATACCATGCGACTTACAAAGAAATTACCAAGCTACATTTCAACAATTTATAGCCGGGGTCAAAATTACCACAATGTTTTATGTAAATAATCACATCCGAAGACACCCACCGTACCTATTTTTTTATTTCATATTCATATGGTACAAGTAGAATGTACCTTGTTTGTGTATCAAAAAGGGAGCTAGTCTGACTGATGCTTGTCATAGGAATAATCATTAGAAGTCGTGGGTTCAATTTCTATCAAGAGCATCAAAATTTGCCTAACGATAACCACATCGCCTGGATCTGTTGAGAAACTGTTGTGGTTCAGAAGTTAGATTACTCAAGTACATAAGGCTATAAGGCCGAAGTAACAAAGACTACAAGTCTAGACTTATGCTGATACCAAAAACTCTATTAGTAAGTTATAAGAAAAACAAAAATTCTCGTCCACTCACTTATGTTTTTTGGAAAGCTGATCACTTACTTATTACTCCCTTCCTTACATAATGTAGTGCCTATAGATTTTTCTTAGATAAACACTTGGTATCTGTAGTCTGAAGAAACGCCATCGCCAGACCACTTGACCCCTGTCGATTCGTTGGACAGCTGACGCTCCAGATTTCGTCTCGTTTAAAAAAAAGAAACAGAAACACCGAAAACACCGATCCGTGCATATTCCCTGCCCCGCTCGCAATCGCCTCCCCTAATATCTCTACAACATTAATCGCCGGCCCTCGACGAGCTCTTCTTCCCACCTGAGTCGCCTCGCCGCCAGCTCGCTCACCAGATCCGCTGCTGCGCCGCCGTCTCACTGTGACTCCTCCAGCCAACGACGCCTCTCCGCTCCGCGACCACACTGGCCACCGACGCAACCTCGCAGCTCCACCTCACTAGCCCGCTCCATCCGCCACGCCTTGGTGGACCGCAACACCCAGTCTCCTACCCCATCGTTCCTCATTCGAGCCTCCCCGCCGAGCAGCATGGCTACCACCTAGTCAACTCCACCGGCGCTACCCTGTGCGATTCTACGAAGTGTTCTCGGTCGCTAGTGTGGCACCCCGGCTCAGAGAGACTGGAATGCCCCGTATTCCAGCCTAGAGATCGAGGTAAGTCTTTGGAAGAAGGCACTGCTTGGCATAGAACAAATCAACTCTTTATTATAATTGATATGGATACAAGGGGATTTCATCGGCACGACTACGCCTGGCAATGTTGCTCTATGCAAGCAGCAGAACAACACATAGCAGCGGAACAACGACGACGACGATGGACTCCACTCCGCAGGGACGCTGGCTGGAACGTTTATCCTAGCTCGCAAACACAGGATCCTCGGCAAACAAGCAAGTAGACAAGGCATGACCTGCAAACTGGCATGACACGCCAGGTCAGTACATTGAATGTACTTGCAAGCTCACAGCACCCAAAGCAATCAAGACAAACAACAGCATGGCATTTACATGTTACTTAGCAAAGATGAACATGATACTAGCAGAACACATGGCATGCACAAGATGAACATGATACAGCTAGAACAATACCAAATGAGCATGGCATGAACATATGAGGATACTAGCATGCAACATGTTAACAATATTATGCACCAACTTAATCGGTTCTGGGTTACCTCGTAACCACCACATGAATCACTTACCATCATGATCATCACACGATAATCTCAGGATGGAATCAAGCTTGGTATTAACAATACCGTAGTAACCATTCATGACCACAAGGAGCTTGACATTTACCCTTGATTCTCGCATAACACCATAAACCTCAAACAACTCCAGTATCCTCGATACCACTGTGATCCTCTCACGATCACATAAGAATCAACCACTTCTTTTATCATCGAACCGGGGTTGTTATTAAATAGCTTATTATTACTATTGACCCATAGTGTGACCTACTATGAACTGGGCCCATATCCGCGGGCACGGCTATCGATAGATTAAACACTATGCAGAGGTTAGCACACTGTACCCACACCATGGAACCCATGGCCTCGTACTCCCATTCGGGTGGACCAACCACGTTTTGACAAAACCGATCTATTGCCATGACACTCTCCCGGCCATTCCGACCAACTCCCCTTTGGGCTAAGCCATGGGTGGCCCCGGTGCCACTCCGGACATCCAATGACCACCGTCATGGCAAAACAATCGTCCCAAACGGGGACATGAGATCTCGATACCATACACGGGCACACAAGGCTTATGTATGCCTACCTGATCAGGGTAGCGCGCACCCATAACCTTCCCTAGTTGGAGGCACCGGCGAGAGGCATGCCAATAGACCAAGTTAGGAGCCCCCATAAAGAAAGTGTGGCTGCACTGGTCAGTTTGATTTCGATGGCACTATGACACAGCCAACAGGTGGTCAAGTTAAATTAAAGTCCGATTAAACTTGAATGCAAATGATGTTGAGTCATAAAAACATGATAACCATGCGCATGAGCATGATATTAACATAAACCTGGATGAGCAACATAACCATATGAATCATTAGCAACAACAATAATAAAGCACTTACTCTACTTGATGTAGAAAAACATGGCATGGCGATGATCATACATAACACACATGCTTCATAACAGACGGTAATCATGCATCAGATGAACATCACTATCACCAACATGTACTGCTACCAAGCATGACATATGAGAATAATACTAGCAAGTAGTACATACTAACAAGGTGCATACGAACATAACATGAAGATAAGCATGCATCCATAAGCATAACCGAAACGGTACTAGTAGTATTAAACGAGCAGTCATTTATTAAATATTACAGTGCAAAACATGGCTAATGCAAATCCATCATGCAAGTGGCTGTCATGGCGTGCCTAGGGATGAAGAATGCTCTGGGAAGAAGTGCGGTGAAGTCGCGGAATGATTCGCTAGAACGCTTCTCTCTCAGAGGGGGCTAGAGGGCTAGAATAGGGAAAAGGCAAAATGGTCATTTTCATAGTGTCAACACCTTATGAAAATGATACCAGCATGACGGGCTTGACAAGACGAGGAAGTAGGTGTTGGATTCACCTGAACCGGAGTTATGGGTGCAAAGATACGAGAGGTTGAAGACCAGGGACCAATCTATGAAAAATTCTTCACCAACAAGTCCCTGGCAGCTGAAATAGAAAGCGCTTTTGCGGAAAATACGTCTTCCGCACAGGAAAACGACTTCTCAACCGAAGTAGATTCAAAATACGCTTTCCCTCAATGAAATTGTATTGGCTGGAAAACCATTTCCACTTAAAACAGAGATGGGACCGGCCCATAGTAACTTAAGCGGGGCCCACGAGCAGGGGGGGTCTGGCGAGGTCGTCATCTTGCTCCTCCTGTCCCCTCGACCGGAAGCAGAGGAGGGCAAGGGAGGGGCGCCGGCATGGGGCACGGCCGGTCCCGGCCGTCTCAGGGTAGACGGAGGCCACCGGCGAGCGTGGGAGGCGGCGCCACATCCGATCAAGGGCCTCCCATGTGCCGGGGAGGAGTAGGGCAGCCGCGGCGCCAGGTCACAGAAGGCATGGGCAGCAACGATCGTTCTTGGGGCAGTGGTCTCAGGGACACCGGCGACGAGCTAATGAGAGGAGGAGGATCCCCGGTGTGTGGGTGAGCTTCTGGTTAGAAAGGAGGAGGGGAGAGGCTCTGGCCTCGACGGATTCGGGCAGAGGCCGGCGATGGCCGTGTTAGTCAGAGGAAGAAATAGCGAGGGAGAGCTGCTCCGGTGGGAAAAAGAGGCAGGGGAAGGAATTTTGAGGTGCGGAGGAGCTCGGGGGCGCTTATATAGCTGCGGGGGAGGGCTCAAGTGAAGGAAATATGCCCTAGAGGCAATAATAAAGTTATTATTTATTTCCTTATATCATGATAAATGTTTATTATTCATGCTAGAATTGTATTAACCGAAAACATAATACATGTGTGAATACATAGACAAACAGAGTGTCACTAGTGTGCCTCTACTTGACTAGCTCATTGATCGGAGATGGTTATGTTTCCTAACCATAGACAAAGAGTTGTCATTTGATTAATGAGATCACATCATTATGTGAATTATGTGATTGACTTGACCCATTCCGTTAGCTTAGCACTCGATCGTTTAGTTTGTTGCTATTGCTTTCTTCATGACTTATACATGTTCTTATGACTATGAGATTATGCAACTCCCGTTTACCGGAGGAACACTTTGTGTGCTACCAAACTTCATAACGTAACTGGGTGATTATAAAGGTACAGGTGTCTCCGAAGGCACTTGTTGGGTTGGCATATTTCGAGATTAGGATTTGTCACTCCGATTGTCGGAGAGGTATCTCTGGGCCCTCTCGGTAATGCACATCACTTAAGCCTTACAAGCATTGCAACTAATGAGTTAGTTGCGGGATGATGTCTTACGGAATGAGTAAAGAGACTTGCCGGTAACGAGAATGAACTAGGTATTGAGATAACGATGATTGAATCTCGGGCAAGTAACATACCGATGACAAAGGGAACAACGTATGTTGTTATGTGGTATGATCGATAAAGATCTTCGTAGAATATGTGGGACCCAATATGAGCATCTAGGTTCCGCTATTGGTTATTGATCGGAGACGTGTCTCGGTCATTTCTGCATAGTTCTCGAACCCGTAGGGTCCGCACACTTAACCTTTCAATGACAATTATATTATGAGTTTATATGTTTTGATGTACTGAAGGTTGTTCGGAGTCCCGGATGTGATCACGGACATGACGAGGAGTCTCGAAATGGTAGAGACATGAAGATTGATATATTGAAAGCCTATGTTTGGATATTGGAAGTGTTCCGGGTGAAATCGGGATTTTACCGGAGTACCGGGAGGTTACCGGAACCCCGCCGGGAGCTTAATGGGCCATAGTGGGCCTTGTGGACAAGAGGGGAGGCGGCCAAGGCAGGGCCGCGCCCCCCTCCCCCCTAGTCCGAATAGGACAAGGAGAGGGGGGCGCCCCCCCCCCTTTCCTTCCTCTCTCCCTCCTCTTTTCCCCCTCCTCTCCTAGTCCAACAAGGAAATGGGAGGCAGTCCTACTCCCGGTAGGAGTAGGGCTCCTCCTGGCGCGCCCCCTCTAGGCCGGCCTCACCTCCCCCCTTGCTCCTTTATATACGGGGGCAGGGCGGCACCCTAGAGACACAACAATTGATCGTTTGATCTTTTAGCCGTGTACAGTGCCCCCCTCCACCATAGTCCACCTCGATAATACTGTAGCGGTGCTTAGGTGAAGCCCTGCGTCGGTAGAACATCATCATCGTCACCATGCCGTCGTGCTAACGAAACTCTCCCTCAACACTCAGCTAGGTCGGAGTTCGAGGGACGTCATCGGGCTGAACGTGTGCTGAACTTGAAGGTGTCGTGTGTTTGGTACTTGATCGGTCGGATCGTGAAGACGTACGACTACATCAACCGCGCTGTGCTAATGCTTCCGCTTTCGGTCTACGAGGGTACGTGGACAACACTCTCCCCTCTCGTTGCTATGCATCACCATGATCTTGCGTCTGGGTAGATTTTTTTTTTGAAATTACTACGTTCCCCGACATCTAGAGCTCATGGGCGAGCTCGAGCTGAGCATTAATGGAGGGCATGAGCTGTTTGCGGCACGAGCATGGCTGCCATCGCTCGACTACGGCAAGACAGGAGAGGGACCGAGCACAGGACGATGCAGACAGGCACGGGGGAGCTCCTGGACAAGGAGAGGAGTCGAGACGTAGAGGAAGAGGGCGGCTACAGGGCACACAGTCGGCCAGAGCGCGAGTTTTGGCTGGCATGACCCATGGTCAACACGTGAACTGGCATACGCGGCGCGTTGTGGCCAGCTCTACCATGTTCAGTAGATAGTCCATACTGCCCTTAGTATTAATGAAGAAATAAATGAGCTCAGGGACAAAGAAGATATTAGCACCTAGCTCCAAAGCAGATCAACACCAAGTTGTTTGTGCTGTGGTTAGGAAGATTCAAGTGGGGATAGACTCTGGTCTTTTGCATGGTGTTATTATGTGCTAATATCATTGAGGTGGCCAAGTATCAGCTTAATAGGAGGGGTTTGGCTGGTACTTGCTGTAGAAACCACCAAACTGGACAGAAATGCAAAATATGAAGTAGCACTCACATATCAAATTGGATTGAGCTGAATTTTAGAGGAGATGAGTTATTTGATGATGTGAAGCTAATGTAAAAGTTTCATGCCATTTAGAAATACCAAAATAGTACTTGCTTCACAATGCAGCTCTATGGACAGAATTTAAGAAAAATAGCTGAGAAAAATTGGCTATATAAAATGAGCCAAAAATTTGGGAGAGAGTTTATATGGATAGGATAATGTCTTAGTAAATTTTCAGCTTAATTTAAGCAATAGAAAATATAGTTGCTTCACAACCTGAAAATCTGACCAGAAACCAACATTTGATGCTGAGCTCACGGAGAGTGATGACATGAGCCCAAATCTTGACGAGAGTTATGATTTGATCATATGAAGGACCTTGAAAAATTTCAACTCATTTGGATTAACCTAGCTAGTACTTCCTTCACAAAGAACTCCCTTATACAGGAACTTTGAAATATTGCTCAGGAATATTCACTAAGGAAAGTGAGTTGAATTTTGACAGGAGGCAATGATATGGACAGGAAAAGGTGTCCAAAAAATTTGTGGTCAATCAAGGAAAGATAAATGACACTTCCTTCTCAAAAGCCACTTAGGGCAGAATGAGAAAAGGAATATTTGTGAATTATCTTTGATGATGCCAAGGAATAATTTTGACATATTTGAGGAATATATGACCCAAACAATTTATGAGAATTCTTTGGGAATTTTGGGAGTCACAGAAATATAGGTTGTAGGTTGTTTCACAACCTAGGGCAAAAGATTATTCCTTTAATAGAAAAAGGAACATTCCCAATGAATAGAATATTGGGATTGGGCTAAGATGGAAAATGACATGATATTGGGATGGTTTTGAGGATGACAAGCCACTATGAAACCTAGGAAGACACGATCTTCCCAAGTTTTAGGATCACAGAGCCATGGAAAAAGCAAATCAAAACAATAATCCAAGGAAAAACAAAGGAAAAAGAAAAAGCCAAAATCCAGGGTGTTACAGCTAGGCAATCCCATCTACTGAATCGGTTGCATCCCCATCGATTTCGGTCGGCCAGCCTGAGTATTGGCCTTTGGATTTCAATATTGCGTCCCTATTTGAAACCTTCCCAATCCCAAATCAAAGGTATGTGCACTTCATGGAGTGCCCCACA
Source organism: Triticum dicoccoides (assembly GCF_002162155.2). NCBI lineage: Eukaryota > Viridiplantae > Streptophyta > Magnoliopsida > Poales > Poaceae > Triticum > Triticum dicoccoides. The sequence continues at coordinate 686,129,264 of NC_041392.1, read as the reverse complement.
TTTGGGGGTTTGTAATTTTTGCAACAAATTTTGATGTGTAATGCATCCATCAGCTGGATGAAAATTGTTATTTATGTTCATTGCCGGCCTAGCATTGTTCCAATTATTCAGCCGTTTCAATTCTTGTCGGTGCTTCTAATCTATTTTAGAATTGCTGCCACACTTCCTTTTCAACGCATCCTATAGTGCTTCCTGTAAATAGAGCATCCAAGTAAACGTACCCCCATATTGGCGCTAAATTTGTTATATTTACCCCCTTTTGAAATTCCATGCTTACATCAAACACTAAAAATGCACCCTAAATTCCATGACTCCATCACACAAAATTGCTTCTAAATTGTCCCCTTTTGGATACAGTTTTTCCAGAAAAATGCTTCCATGCCAAAAATACTAACATATGCATCCCCAACCTGGCACCAAGCTTACTTATTCCCATATCATGATATCCGCCAAACTTTTAGTGTCCATATTTCGTGCTTCTGTCGTTCTACATGTCATCAGTCAACTAATATATACTGTTATTTCTAGTGTATTGCTTACATACAAATAATTCCATAACAGAGGAAATCTATCACTTCATTCCTAACAAAACATATTTACAGAAATGCTAACACAGTACATTCCGTGTGTTCTCAGGTGACACTCAACAATGAGTAAAAAGGAGTTAATCATGCGCCGGAGTTGATATTCAGTTGCTCACTTATATGATATTGTCAAGGGTCTCCCACAAAGAAGGAAATACCTCATTTCTGATAAAAAAATGGGGTAATCTACTTAATATTAGCAAATTCTCAGCTCTAGAGGAACTGCTAGAATGGATCATTTTCCGGATTGATCCGAAGCTAGGTGAATTTCAAAATCCACGAAACAATACCAGCATCCTATTTACTCGACAAATGGTTGAAAAGGTTCTTCGACTTCGCGCTAGTACTAGGCATGTGGTTATCATAAGCAAGCATGAAGAATCACCTCACCGAGAATTCTACAAGACAGAATATGAACATGGGAGACGGGTGCCCATTCACTCTGCTGCAACTATGCTAGAAAAAGGCAATGATCTAGATGATGAGACCTTGTTCAGAACCTTCTTCCTAGTAGCATTGGCTACTCATATGGCGCCCGGAACTGGAAATATGATTCCTTTGGAGTATTTAGGCAGCCTTGAAGTTGCTGATGAGGTTTGCGAGTATGCATGGGGAGATCTAATTCTGAAAGATGTCATGTCTGAGATCGATACATTCCAAAAGAACAAGAAAAAAGCACTATTAGATGGTGTCTTCAAAAATATATGGGTTGGCAGCTGCCTACCTTTGCTCGCGGTATCCACACTATACTACACATTTTCTACTATGTTAAATTTAATAACCTTATTCTTTTATTTAAATTCACATGTTCTGATCCAAACTTTTATTCGAGATTATATACATGGACCATCTTGACTTTCCCGAATTATATTTGTCGACGCATCGCATAAATTACTCACTTCCCAGAGCATCCCATGTAACCGATGAAGACTTCAATTTTGTCATGCTACACGATAAAAGTAGACTGACCGTCAACCCACCTTTATATGGCGCACGACCGGTAAGACAAAAAGAAACAATTATGCATTCTATACCATTTTTTGTAGTCCTTGCTTCAAATAGATGCAAACCATTTATCTTTCTCCATATACATATGCATTTAAGCATTTTTATTCTACTAACGATCCACCATGGTTCACTATATTGTACCCATCATTTTCTTTTAATGGTGCATTTCTTTTGCAGTTTCGTGCACCCGACACCACCCCATATGCCATCCAAGCGGAAAACTACAAAAAGCAACATACTCAACAACCATACATACAGCAAACAGAAACTGATTGTACCAACCATCCTGCTGAGGCACCCACTCATTGTTTTTCTCATTTCATAACTTAATTTTCTTTTCATAACTTCTACACCATGTTTATTTTGGGTTTTATAATCTATTCTTCCATGCTTCACAACAGGGCATGCATCACCAGGTCCCTACATTACTTATCAAGCAATCTGAGATACAACATTTTCAATTTTCCCTTGCTCACGTATTACATAAATAACATGCTATCAACATCAGTGACAAGTTCTATAAAGAAAACCATGGTTCTACCTACTTATCTTAATGTTGTCATTGCATAGTTTTCACGCTTCCATCTAGCATAAGGGAAAACAACAACCACTAATTCTAAACATTAACCCATGCTACTACCTTTCTACTAGATTGTCTTCAAGCTTCAAATGACATGCTTCCAAAATATTAATTTTTAAAATGCTTTCTTCATGCATAAACTACCAGCGTTCATACTTCCAGTTTTGCAAAGGCATAATGCAAAATGGGTAGAAGATATTTCAAAAGCCACATCACGTCTTAATAAACTGCACGCCCAGCGCATGAACGAGTTTTCACAAGATGTCATTGCTGCCAAAAAAATCATACTCCAATACCACCTACCTATTCTTCGCCTCCTAGGGTAGTCCAAGACTCATCTATCGAAAATGCTCAAGAAAATGGGACAAAAGCCACACCCGACACCAAGTTTTTGCAGGAAGCAACTGCATACGCTGATGAAGTGGAGAAAAGTGTCGGGAAAACACCTCACAATAACCATGTTGTTGCTTCTACATCCGCTCCTGTTACGGACAAATCCACCGGAGAGGAAGATACAAGGCTGAGGATCCTTGCTTTGTACGAAGATCCAAGTTACAGTTTCCTACCACCTAGTCAGACTTGGACTCAAGTATGGTCCGAACCATCTCCGTCATCACAACAAGCACAAACTGCCGATGCTGCTACTACAGTTGCACACTCCTCAACTCTCGGTCAGTGCATCATATACAATTGCCAAGCTGACTTCTACTAATTGTTCTTCACTAACACCACCTGCATATATCTCAGAAATTGCAGGGCCAACAACCATGTCAACAGTGGACTCAAACTTGCCACACATCAGTCACGGAACATCCCTTGTACAAATTCTACCACCAACATCTCCAACCCAGCTCAACAAGGTGCATTTTTTCATTTCTCAACACTGCATCCATTCACCCTAGGTACTTGTAGCTTCCATTACATTTTTCTCATGTTCCCAACAACCACAATTTTTACCTTCCTTTACATATGTCTATTACATATCTCCATTCATTTCTCAACAATGCATCCTTTCACCTCATTTGTAGCTTCCATTACCTATTTCTCAAGTTTCCACCAATTTGTTTGCATGCTTCAATTTGGGAAAATGGAACCGAAGGACCAAGCAGCATCTGTATTGTGCCCGAGGTACAGATGCACACCTGGCAACACACTCTCACTATCATTGATAGTGACGCAGTCCAGGGTGAGACTTTTCGCCCCGGACAGATCTACGTGTTCAGCGGCTTTACACTGCGGGCCAATTCGCTTGGCCATCTGGAGCAGATTGAAAGTTATGCCCCTGGCCACCAGGTCAGGTTTGGAAGCTTAAACTACACGCCCGATATCCGTGGAGACTTGATCTTCGACGGATTCGAGCCTCTGCCTTGTGCGTCAAGCGGTCATGATGAGTGCGATTTAGCTCTACCATCGGACAGTGTTCAGGAGATCGCACAGGCAGCCGCTCCGACCCTCAATTCAGAGCCAGTTGCGCCGTCCATGGACGGGTGGATGGACCCCTCCACGGAGGCCTTACCCTCAGCGGTGATCGAGCCAAACATCGACCTTACCTTGCACGAGAGCCGTGTTGTTAAACTGTCGGATCCCTTTCCGGCCACGGACTCAGAACCGCCTGCGCCCGTTCCTATCGAATCCGATTGGGCGCCGATCATGGAGTTTACCTCCGCGGATATTCTTCAGCACTCGCCCTTTGGCGACATACTGAAATCATTAAGGTCTCTCTCCTTGTCAGGAGGATCCTGGCCGAACTATGTCCGGCAGGATTGGGATGCGGTCGACGAAGAAATTCGCGGTCCACCCGCCACCCACTTAGTAGCCACTGTCGATGACTTAACCGACATGCTCGACTTCGACTCCGAAGACATCGACGGTATGGACGACGATGCGGGAGACGAAGAGGAACCACTGCCCACAGGGCACTGGACAGCCACCTCATCATACGATATATACATGGTGGATACACCCAAAGAAGGTAATAGCGACGAGATAGCGGAGGATGACCCCTCCAAGAAGCAACCCAAGCGCCAACGTCAGCGGCGCCGCTCTAAGTCCCGCCAAAGAAAAAGTGGTGATGCCGGCACAGGAGATAATAACACTCCGGATAGTGCCAAAGACAACAACAATCCCCTCCAGCATGATTTAGAGCAGGAAGATGGAGGAGCCAGCCCCCTTGAGAGAGCGGCAGATGGAGAGGCGGAGGATGATAATTACATGCCCCCCTCCGAAGACGAGGCAAGCCTCGGCGATGACGAATTCGCCGTGCCAGAGGATCCCGTCGAACAAGAGCGCTTCAAACGCCGGCTTATAGCCACGGCAAATAGCCTTAAGAAAAAGCAGCAGCAGCTTCAAGCTGATCAAGATCTGCTAGCTGACAGATGGACTGAAGTCCTCGCGGCCGAGGAATATAAACTCGAGCGCCCCTCCAAGAGTTACCCAAAATGCAGGTTGCTACCCTGACTGGAGGAAGAAGCGTATGACGCGGCTGATCGGCCACCTCGGGGCCGCGATAGAGAGGCATTCCAGCCAAAAACTCAGCCTGCACCCCGACGCCATTCAAATAAAAAGGGATGGGGAGATACGCCAGACCTGCGAGACATATTGGAGGACAAAGCAAAGCATGCAAGATCGATCTACGGATCATGAGGGCGCTCCACTATGCGAGACGATAAACGTCACAGCGGATACAGTAAAAGTAAATCCGGTTGGGCCGAACACCGCAGGCAAGACCCATTCGAGCTGCGTCGCGATATAGCCCAATACAAAGGCGCCGCACACCAGGGACATATATGCGTTGGAGCCAGTCGCCCCAAAGTTCAACCCATGGTCCTCCTATCCGATCACTTTCAACCGCAGGGACCATCCCACTAGTATCCGTCATGGCGGATTCGCCGCACTGGTTCTGGACCCAATCATTGACGGATTTAACCTCACTCGAGTCCGTATGGATGGCGGCAGTAGCCTGAACCTGCTTTACTAGGACACAGTGCGCAAAATGAGTATAGACCCCTCAAGGATCAAACCCACAAAAACAACCTTTAAAGGCGTCATTCCAGGTGTAGAGGCCCATTGCACAGGCTCAATTACACTGGAAGTGGTCTTCGGATCCCCGGATAACTTCCGAAGCGAAGATTTAATCTTCAATATAGTCCCGTTCCACAGTGGTTATCATGCACTCCTCGGGCGAACCGCATTTGTGAGATTCAATGCGGTACCGCATTATGCATACCTCAAGCTCAAGATGCCAGGACCTCGCGGGGCTATTACAGTCAACGGAAACATAGAGCGCTCTCTCCAAACGGAGGAGCACACCGCGGCCCTCGCAGCAGAAGCGCAAAGCAGCCTCTCAAGGCAATCCACCAGTTCGGCGTTTCAAGACCCGGACACCTTCAAGCGCGCTCGGAGCAATCGGCAACTAGACCGCCTGGCGCGATCTGAGCTCGCGTAGCAATGCGGCGCCCACCCCAGTCCTAGCCAAACGGAGAAACTCGTGCCACGCGTACATAATTACGCATTAAAACTACCATGGGCACAGGTGGGGAGGGGGCACAACTGCGGCACGCCCCAAGACGCGGCTTAAACCGCACTAGGGGCTTCCCATTTGGTTATTTTCCTCTTTTTGAGGACCTTAATCTCTAGAAACCCTGTCCGGCAGCACTATTGCCGAACACATGATGCAGCAACCAAGGAGGCAGAAAGCTACATCACACCATGGAATTCCCGGGTGGATTACAATAATGAGCGAAATATTTGATTTAATACTATTCCTCAGCTTGCCCTTGGAAGGGACATAATCCTACTCTTTGCTTATCGCACCATCTGTATCATTCTCCTTTAACGTACCTTTTTGAATAAACAACGCATAACATTACGACTATTATTGCATTCTCGTTACATATATATGTGTTCATTAATAACGCCTTGCAACCGTACACTTTGGTACGGCCAATACACCAGGGGCTTACGTACCCCACAATATGGTGTGAAAAGTCCGAACACTTTCACAAGTGCGGCACCCCGAACTTATAGCATTATATGCATCAGCTCGGAATCATGTCTTTGGTGGACTGTTGGGTTTGCCCGGCTCCTATGTTTTGGTACCTTACGTTCCGCTCTATCGGCTAAGGTAGCGCTAGGAGAATTACTGCGATTGTGCCCCTGTTCTGTTGGGCTAAAGCACCTCAGTAGAGAAAGCTAAAACTGACTGTCATGATACGGCGAGAGACTGGTCGCTGTTCGGTGAGGTTTTCGAGTCCCTAGAGACTTATGCCGCTTAGAGCGAGGGGCCGGCCATGTCCGGCTTAAAGGCGTGTATTGCGCCCTGAATTCGGCCTTCCGAATATCAGGGGCTTCACCGAAATTTAAAATTACAGAATTCTATGGCTAAGTGAGAGTGATAAAGCATTAATAGTCCGGTTGCCTTGTTCGTTGTGCTGAGCACCTCCCTCGAAGGACCCAAACATGGGCGCAAGAGTACTCAGGTTTATCCCGAACACCCCAGCACTCGTGGCATGGGGGCAGAAGCCGAGGACTAGCCATCTCTCAGATTGGATAAACAGCTAAACAGAAGGTCATAGTGTAAATTCACACAAGTGTTGCATAGCGCATATGAAACAAGTTTTCATCATACAGGATCACACGAGCAAGTTTACTCAAATATTACATCCTTTGAACATTCGTCTGCTACAAGACGGGCACCCTTTAGGACACCATTATAATAAATTTTGGGGGTGCGATGCTCCTTGCCCTGCGGCGGCCCTTGATCAGCTTCATGACGTCTAGCTTGGCCCACCGCACCTTCACACGGGCGAAAGCCCGGCGTGCACCTTCGATGCAGATGGACCGCTTGACGACCTCCAGCCGTGGGTAGGCATCCACAAGCCGCCTTACCAGGACGAAGTAGCTGTTCGGAAGGGTGTCGCCATGCCACAACCGGACTATAAGGCCCTTCATGGCCTGTTCGGCCGCCTTGTGCAGCTCGACCAGCTACTTTAGCTGGTCGCTCAGAGCCATCGGGTGTTCGGTCCCAGTATACTGAGACTAGAATAGCTTCTCTGTTGAGCTTCCCTCCTCGGCCTGGTAAAATTGTGCGGCATCCGACACGTTGTGGGACAAATCTGCGAATGCTCCTGGAGAGCTCCGAATTTGGGTATGTAATCGGTAATTTACTTTTACATGCTTGCTCTGCATATAGAATGCCTTACCCTCCGCTATCTTCTTCATTGCGTCGATCTCTTGGAGGGCCTTTTGGGCATCGGCCTTGGCACTTTTTGCGCTCTCGAGGGCCGCGGCAAGCTCAGACTCACGCGTCTTCGAGTCAAGCTCCAATGCCTCGTGCTTCGTCAAGAGAGCCTGGAGCTCTTGCTGCACCTCGCCCAGCCGGGACTCTTGCTTTTCTCGCTCGGTTCGCTCCTTGGCCGCTTTATCTTCGGCCTCGGACATCGCTTGCTTTAGGGTCGCCACTTCGGTCGTGGCCCCTGGCAAATTCACGATGATCCTGTCATTTTGCAATCACACTCTTTTTATACATATCCACAGACTAGGTACTACTTACCTTTGTTCTCCTCGAGCTGCCTCTTGGCAAGGCCGAGCTCATCCTGTGACCCTTTAAGGTCCTGCTTCAGTACGGCGACCTCCGCAGTCAGTGCGGAGGACGCCAGCAGCGAAGCCTGCATGCGCATGTTGACATACTCATATTAGACTCCTGCGGTATTGTTTGATCCTCTGTTTGGCTTTTCTTTGTGAACACTGAACAGAGCATCATGGGCTACTATCTATGCGGTAATATTTTCCTATATTTTAAACACTTAACTCAAAGCCTGTTAGAAGGCTGGCACAGGCTTCACTCAATCCGCTCTTGGCGGACTGAACCTTCTGGATCACGACACTCATGATAGTGCGGTGCTCCTCGGCGATGGAAGCGCTGCGAAGCGCTTCCAGCAGATTGTCCGGCGCCTCTGGATGGACAGAGGTCACCGGTACAGGCGTCTTGCCCCTCTTAGAAGGAGGCCGCCTACCCGAGTCCGAAACCATTGGAAGTTCCGGCGTGGTGTTTGGCTGAGGGCCAAACTTGGAGCTCTCAGGGGCCTTGTCCCCTCGGCTCTTGGAGTTCGGGAAGCCACCTTGAGGCGCCTCCGGGACTGTCTCCCCTCGACCCGGTGCCTCATGAGACAGCACCTCGGCGTCGTCCGCAGGATGAGGGGATGTGGCGATCGGGACTGGATTGCTATCCATATCCGACGGGCCCAGGGAGCCGTCCGATGATACATCAATACGGGCTCGGGGCGGCCTGCATAATCATATTTCGTCGTTAGGTGAAGTAGTGCGACAAGGGAATACTATGAGTTACTCTGGTATCCGAATACTTACGTCTTCCCTAGGGGCTTGGCCCTGGGCAGCCACTCGTCTTCGCGGTCGCCGGCGGTGGTAGAGTTGCCCGGAAGGAGAGTCCTCCCCTTCTTGGACCCTTCGGCCTCCCCAGTTGGGGCGGCCTTCCTTTTCTTGTCTCCCCCATCCGGAGGGGGAGCATCTTCTTCTGCCTCCTCGTCTTCGGGGGAGGATTGCTCCGTAGAGACCTCGGACGGTGAGTCCGATGATGCCTGGCGTCGGGAACTCTTTCGGATTCCCTTGGCCTTCTTGGTCTTCTCCAGCACCGTATAAGGAGCCGAAGTCAGCATCTTCGTCAAAAGAGCATCTGCTGGGCCTTCGGGAAAAGGAGCCGGACAGTCGATCGGTCCGGCCATCTCCTGCCAGTCCTGTCAAAGGAACGAGAGTTTAGATCCCACATGGAGTCAATCTATGAAAAATAAGTATCCTATAAGAGGTAAGCAGCTTACCGCACTGGCTTGGCGCTTCGCGCTGAATCCGTGATCCTCAGTAATGGGAGGGGGACCTCGGCGCTCTTGAACAGCACCCTCCAGGCATCTTCGTGAGTTGTGTCGAAGAGCCTGTTCAGAGTTCGGTGATGCGCCGCGTCGAACTCCCACAAGTTGAAGGCCCGTTGCTGGCACGGGAGGATCCGGCGGTGGAGCATGACCTGGACTAGGTTGACAAGTTTGAGCTTCTTGTTCACCATGTTTTGAATACATGTTTGGAGTCCGGTCAGCTCTCCCGAACTACCCTAGGATAGGCCCGTCTCTTGTCAGGAGGTAAGCCGTGTGGGGAAGCCAGATCGGAACTCGGGGGCCGCTGCCCATGTATAGTCATGCGGCTCGGTGATGTAGAACCACCCCGATTGCCACCCCTTTATGGTCTCCACGAAGGAGCCCTCAAGCCATGTGACATTGGGCATCTTGCCCACCATGGCGCCTCCGCACTCCGTCTGGCGGCCGCTCACTACCTTCGGCTTGACATTAAAAGTCTTCAGCCATAATCCGAAGTGGGTCTTGATGCGGAGGAAAGCCTCGCACACGATGATAAACGCCGAGATGTTGAGGATGAAGTTCGGGGTCAGATCGTGGAAATCCAGGCCGTAGTAGAACATGAGCCCCCGGACAAATGGGTGGAGAGGACATCACAGTTCGCGGAGGAAATGGGTGAGTAACACTACCCTCTCATGGGGCCTGGGGGTGGGGATGAGCTGCCCCTCCTCTGGGAGCCGGTGCGCGATGTCGTCGGCCAAGTATCCGGCTCTCCTCAGCTTCTTGACGTGTCCCTCCGTGACGGAGGAGACCATCCACCTGCCTCCCTCTCCGGACATGGTTGGAGAAGGTCGAGGTGGGAAATGCGAACTTGGGCGCTGGAGCTCGAGTGTGCGAAGGTGGATGAGCAAAGGAGGAAGAAGGCATGGAAGAAAAGGTAAATCCTTATCCCTTTATATGGACGGACAAAACTCTGCGTCCCCACTAGCCTGGTAAAACTCGCTTCTCCCCAAGCGCCGTAATCGACGGCACGGTTTGGTTACCCACGCCCGTATTGATGAGAATCCTATGATAAGGGGACACGATCTCTACTTTGACAAGACGTGTCAAAAAGCTGCCTCGCGTTATGTGCGGGGCTAGTTAAAGGAAACGGTTCGAATAATCACCGGGTTGTGACATAATGTCGTGTTGCCAAAACAAGTCAACAAATTGGATTTGTGGAAATATTATTCTCTCTACGGTGGTATGTGGAACTTATTTTGCAGGGTCGGACACTATCCTTATATTCAAATTCTTCCGTGGTATATTCGGAGGAGGAACCCGCCTTGCAATGCCGAAGGCAATACTGCGCGCCGGACTCATCGTTATTGAAAGCCTAGTTCAGGGGCTACTGTGGGAGTCCTGGATTAGGGGGTCTCCGGGAAGCCGGACTATCTCCATTGGCCGGAATGTTAGACTACGAAGAAGACTTCGTCTCGTGTCCGGATGGGACTCTACTTGGCGTGGAAGGCAAGCTAGGCAATACGGATATGTGTATCTCCTCCTTTGTAAGCGACCTTGTGTAACCATAACCCCTCCGGTGTCTATATAAACCAGAGGGTTTTAGTCCGTAGGACAACATGCAATCATACCATAGGCTAGCTTCTAGGGTTTAGCCTCTCTGATCTCGTGGTAGATCTACTCTTGTACTACCCATATCATCAATATTAATCAAGCAGGACGTAGGGTTTTACCTCCATCAAGAGGGCCCGAACCTAGGTAAAACATTGTGTCCCCTGCCTCCTGTTACCATCTGCCTTAGACGCACAATTCCGGACCCCCTACCCGAGATCCGCCAGTTTTGACACCGACAGGGAGGGTTTCTCACCACTCGGTAGGATTTTTTAAACTTAGGCGAGTACTGGACTATAGCTAAGCCCCCGAGTGGGAGGGTTGCTCACCAGTCAGTAGGATTTTTTAAACTTAGGTGACTACTAGACTGCAGCTAAGCCCCAGAGTGGGAGGGTTGCTCACCACTCGGTAGGATTTTTTAAACTTAGGCGAGTACTGGACTGCAGCTAAGCGTCCGAGTGAGAGGGTTGCTCACCACTCGGTAGGATTTTTTTAAACTTAGGCGAGTATTGGACTGCGCTAAGCCCCCGAGTGGGAGGGTTGCTCACCACTCGGTAGGATTTTTTAAAATTAGACGAGTACTCGACTGTAGCTAAGCCCCCGAGTGAGAGTCTTGCTCACCACTCGGTAGGATTTTTTAAACTTAGGAGAGTATTGGATTGCAGCTAAGCCCCCGAGTGAGAGACTTGCTCACCACTCGGCAGGATTTTTTTAAACTTAGGCAAAGCGGATTCGCAGCTAAGCCTCCGAGTGAGAGACATGCTCATCACTCGGTAGGATTTGATTTTTTGATACTTAGGCGAAGCAGATTCGCAGCTAAGGCACCCACTGGGGGATTTATAACACTTAAAAAAGGAACAACAATCATCTGTGAAACTGTGTCTTTAATAATCGAACTAGAATGTATTTCTTATTACATCATGACAATCTGAATGCTTAAGTATAAAAGGGGTGGAGGAGCTCTGCATTCCCAGCGTGTGGCTCGTCTTTATTGTGCTCCACATTGTAGAGGTGATAAGCCCCGTTGTGAAGTACTTTGGCAATGATGAAGGGGCCTTCCCAAGAAGAAGCGAGCTTGTGTGGTTTCTGTTGATCCACTCGAAGAACCAGGTCTCCCTCTTGAAATACTTGACCTCTCACGTTTCTGGCGTGGAAACGACGAAGGTCTTGATGATAGATAGTCGACCGGATCAGCGCCATCTCTCTTTCTTCTTCCAGAAGGTCGACAGCATCCTGACGGGCTTGTTCTGCTTCGGCTTCTGAGAAGAGTTCCACTTGCGGGGTGTTACGAAGTAAGTCATTCGGAAGCACGGCTTCAGGCCCATAGACTAAGAAGAATGGAGTTCGGCCAGTTGACCGATTAGGAGTTGTCCTCAATCCCCAAAGTACTGATGGAAGTTCGTCGACCGAGGCACCCGCTGCTTGCTTGAGGTCACGCATTAATCGGGGTTTAAATCCTTTGAGAAACAACCCGTTTGCTCTTTCAACTTGCCCATTCAACTAGGGATGGGTGACTCAAGCATAGTCGACCCGAGTGCCTTGGGAAGCGCAAAAGGCCCTGAACTCATCAGAATCGAAGTTCGACCCATTATCTGTGATGATGCTGTGCGGGACACCATATCTAATTGTCAACTCTCTGATGAAGCTGACAACAGTACTTGCTTTGAAGTTTTTGATAGGCTTGGCTTCAATCCATTTGGTGAACTTGTCGACTGCAATGAGTACGTGGGTGAAGCCACTTCTGCCAGTCCTCAAAGGTCCAACCATATCTAATCCCCAAACAGCAAAGGGCCAGACGAGTGGAATGGTCTTCAGGGCTGATGCAGGCTTGTGAGACATGTTGGAGTAGAACTGCCAACCTTCACATCTGTCGACTATGTCTTTTGCCATTTCATTCGCTCGTGGCCAATAAAATCCCGCTCGGTATGCCTTGGCCACAATGGTCCGAGAGGACGCATGGTGACCACAGGTCCCCGAGTGGATGTCGTTGGGGATCACTAGACCTTCTTCTGGTGTTATGCACTTCTGAGAAACTCCGGTAACACTTTCTATGTAAAGCTGTCCACCCACAACTGTGAAAGCTTTAGATCGATGGACAATCTGATGGGCCTCTTCTTCATCCTCTGGAAGCTCCTTCCTAAGAATATACGTGATGTACTTCACTGTCCAATCGGGTATGACAATCAGAACTTACATGACCAAGTCAACCACGACTGGGATTTCAACTTCAGTCGGATCAGTAGGGCTCTTAGGTTGCGGGGGCTCCTCCATGAAGGGATCCTCTTGGACGGACGGCGTGTGAAGATGCTCCAAGAACACATTACTGGGAATAGGCTCAGGATTGGAGCCTATCTTTGCCAAATCATCAGCTGCTTGATTTTTCAGTCGGGGTATATGATGGAGCTCTAACCCGTCAAACTCCTTCTCCAACTTTCTCACTACATTAAAATAACCAGTCATAGCCGGGCTTCTGACGTCCCACTCTTTCATTACTTGATTAACCACCAAATCTGAGTCGTCGTAGACCATTAGGCGATGGATGCCGAGTGAAATAGCCATACGCAACCCGTACAGAAGTGCTTCATATTCACCTTCGTTGTTGGAGAAATCAAAATGGATCTAAAGAACATAGCTGAGTCTGTCTCCTCGAGGGGATACTAATACCACCCCAGCACCAGAACCGTTCAGCATCTTGGACCCATCAAAGAACATGGTCCAATGCTCCGAGTAAATCTGAGTCGGTTGTTGCTGCTCGACCCACTCGGCGAGGAAATCTGCTTTTGCCTAGGACTTGATAGTTTTCTTTGCCTCAAACTTGATATTCAAGGGAAGGAGTTCAATTGCCCACTTTGCCACTCGACCGGTTGCATTTCTGTTGTTCAGAATTTCTGACAAAGGTGCGTCGCTAACGACTGTAACGGAGTGATCAGAGAAATAAAGTGCAACCTTCTTCGTGGTCATGTAAATCACATAGACAAGCTTCTGATAGTGAGGATATCTTTGCTTGGATGGAGTCAAGACTTCAGAAAAATAATACACTGGGCGCTGAACTTTATAGGTTTTTTCTTCTTCTTCCGGCTCGACCGTAAGTACTGTACTGACAACTTATCCAGTGGCTGCAATATAAAGCAGTAAAGGCTCTTTGCTGATTGGAGCAGCAAGCACCGGCTGGGTGGAAAGCAGGGTTTTGAGTTTTGCAAACGCTGCATCAGCTTCAGGAGTCCACTCGAACTTATCAAATTTCTTCATCAGTCGGTAAAGAGGCAATGCCTTTTCACCGAGGCAAGAGATGAATCGGCTCAAGGCGGCCAAACAACCGGTAAGCTTCTGGACGTCATGCACATGCACAGGGCGTTTCATTCGGAGTATGGCTCCATCTTTCTCTGGGTTGGCATCGAGCCCTCGTTCGAAAACGAGGAAACCGAGTAACTTTCCTCCTGGAACTCCGAATGTGCACTTCGACGGATTAAGCTTGATATCATACCTTCTAAGGTTAGCAAAGGTTTCAACGAGGTCAGCCAGCAGGTCGGAACCTTTACGCGACTTGACCACAATGTCATCCATATATACTTCCACATTCTGACTTATTTGAGTGAGCAGGCACTTCTGAATCATCCTCATAAATGTGGCACCAGCGTTCTTGAGACCGAATGGCATGGTGACATAACAAAAGCACCCGAGTGGAGTGATGAAGGCTGTTTTTATCTCATCGGGTCCATACAGTCGGATATGATAATACCCGGAATAGGCGTCTAGAAAAGACAAACGCTCACACCCCGCAGTAGAGTCGATGATTTGGTCGATACGGGGGAGAGGAAAATGATCTTTCGGGCAGGCCCGATTGATATGCTTGAAGTCAATACACATACAAAGTGAATCATCCTTTTTGGGGACCATGACAACATTGGAGAGCCACTCGGAGTGGTAAATCTCTCGGATGAACTCAGCTTCTAGGAGCCGAGCCACTTCCTCGCCAATTGCTTTCCTCTTCTGCACGGCAGACCGCCTAAGATGTTCCTTGACTGGCTTCAGTTTCGGGTCGACTTGCAAACGATGTTCAGCCAGTCCCCTGGGTACACCTGGCATGTCAGAAGGTTTCCATGCAAAGATGCCCCAGTTCTCACGGAGGAACTGGATGAGCGCTTCTTCCTATTTGCTCTTGAGTGATGTTGAGATATGAGTAGGGGCAACATTAGGATCGGTCAGGTGGGTTTTGTTTCCCCAGACGACTGAAATGCAAAATTTGTGGCAAGCTTCTTGGCTCGCAGAAAATCACTCGGATCTGCATTTTTCTGATATTCTTGCATTTCAACTACATCCATTTATGCATCGTCAATTTTAGAACCCTTCTGGAAGCATTCCTTTGCTTTCTGCCGATTGCCAGCGACCGTGATCACTCCTCTGGGACCAGGCATCTTCAGCCTGAGATATACGTAACATGGTCGAGCCATAAAACACGCGTATGCAGGCCTCCCCAGAATAGCACGATAAGCACTCTGGAAATCCACTACCTCAAATGTCAACTTTTCCTTACGGTAATTCTTTGAATCATCGAAAATCACATCCAAGGTTACCTGGCTGAGCGATTCAGCCTTCTAGCTAGTGTTGATGCCGTGAAAGCTCATGTTGCTCGCACTAAGTTTGGACATCGGAATGCCCATCACTTTCAAGGTTTCAGCGTAAAGAATATTTAGACCACTACCACCATCCATCAACTCTTTTGTCAATCGAGTACCTCCAACAACTGGGTCGACCAAGAACGCTTGCCTCCCTGGAGTGGCTATGCGAGCAGGGTGGTCAGACTGGTCGAATGTGATAGCTGTTTGTGACCACTTCAGGTATGTTGTCGTTGCCGGAGCAACCATATTCACTTCTCTGTTGATCACTTTCAGTCGACTTTTGCTCTCAACGTCAGCAAAAATCATTAGGGTGGAATTGACATTGGGATAACCATCATCTTCCTCTTTGTCTTCATCCTTGTCAGATTCTTTTTCCTTCTCATTAGGTTGTTTCTCTCGGAATTGCTCGATCAGAACCCGACACTGTCGAGTGGTATGCTTAGGATAAATCAGACTGCCTTCTTCGTCTTTCTTCGTGTGAATGTGACATGGCAAATCCATCACATCGTTACCAGCTGCATCTTTTACTTTCTTAGGGGTCCAGGGCCCCTTAGGTTTCCCTTTAAACTTTCCTTGAATCACTGCCGCAGTTTCACCAGGTCCTGCAGGTTCAGCTTTACGCTTTTGTTTCCGATTGGAATTGCCTCCATCGGTGTCTTGACCGACTGGTATGCTCTTCCCACTTCGGAGTTGATCTTCCTCTTCTCCGTTAGCATACCGAGTGGCTATTTCCATCATCCGAGTCAGAGACATATCCCCTGTCCGACCAAATTTCAGGACCAGCTCCCGATTTTTAACGCCTTCCTTGAAGGCGCAAACTGCTTGTTGGTGGGATACATTTTCCACTGTGTGATGCAAAGTAGTCCACCTCTGAATGTAATCTCTCAGACTCTCACTCGGTTTTTGCACACAATGCTGCAATTCCGTTAAAACCGCTGGCCGCTTGCAAGTACCCTCAAAAGTTTTAACAAACACTCGGGCAAGTTCTTCCCAACTGAATATACTGTCCGGTGCTTATTGAGTCAACCATGCTCAGGCTGAACCTTCTAACATCAAAGGAAGATGCTTCATGGCCACTTCATCATTGCCGCCACTGATCTGTACAGCCACTCGGTAATCCTCAAGCCAAGTGTCAGGCTTGGACTCACCAGTGAACTTGCTGAGTCCAGTCGCCAACCTGAAGTTGGGAGGAACCACTGCGGCTCTGATGGCTCTGCTGAAACACTTAGGACCTGAAACATGAACTCTGCTGCCAGTCGGGTGATCTCTATCAAGGCCATCCCTGTGTGCTCTGTTCCTAGCAACTAGACCTTGAACGAGAATAGATCTCGCATCAAAGCCTGGCACACTTGGGTCGGCTAGTACTCTTCGCTCGCCACTGCGAGGGCGTCTGTCATAATATTGCCGAGACACAAATGATACACTCCTTGGAGGAGGTGTGGGCACTCGACGACGGTCATCACGACCGAGTCAATGATCATACTGCTCGTGGTTTCTGTATTGCTCCTGCCGATGCCCACGTCCCTCACGCCGCAGGGGTGATCTTGGGCTGTGGGCCGACTGAACTGTGTCTGCCATCATAGATATGCTATGAATCCTATTCCGCGACTGAGACACTGTTGTGTTCTGCTCTCCTGCCGCCCGGAGTAAGGCCCGGATCTGCATCAACCCTCTGCCAGCCTCCGACTGGGAAGACTGAATTGACTCTGCTATACAGGCTGCAGCTGTGAGATTTTGAATCGGAGTGCGGTATACCTGAGGTTGAGGTGGAAAAAATTGTTGTCGACTGGACTCGGGAGCCCGCTGCCAGGCACGCTCATCGAGTGCACACTGAAGGTACTCCAGTCGAGTGCGCTCAGCCAAGTTGGCCAGGCGCGCCTCCTCCAAGGCCTGGGCCTCGGAGGTTTCCCCAACGATGGGCGTGTGAAGGGCATCCATGTTGCGGCGGTGAAGCTCTTCCCTCTGCTGGGAAGAAAGAGGCTCGGGGCGGTATTCCTCATGAGCGCGTGACAGATCGCCACCGCCATCACCGCCGTCGTCGTGGCGGAAGCCAGGAGGACTATGTGGTCCGTCGACCATCAAGACTTCAGCCGCAGGATCGCTGCTGTCGCATTCGGATGCGGTCTCGACGGAGCCAGTAAACAGGTCGAATTGGCCGTAGAGAGTTTCATCGGGCTCGATTGCTGCGACTTGTGGGGTGGCCAACTGGTGAGCCACAGCGTGTTTCACCCACCGCTGAAGCCACGACCGACCAGATTGCTTGCGTCGGTGAACAGCGGGGAGCGAGGACACCAGGGGAGCCGACCGATACTGGGTCGACGGCTGCCTGAGAAGGACGCCGCGAGCGCACGCGCGAAAATGCGTCGCCCCGTGGATGGGGACGCCTCTACATCAAGGGGAGCTTCCTAATGCCAGGCGGAGTCGTCGGCAACGAAGACGAGCTCGCCGAGTCGGATCTCGCGGCCCTCAACCAATCCACCGTCGGAAACTATGATGATGGGAATCGAAAAAATCGCAACTTCACCAAAAAGTCGCTAAGACACCTGCCCCACGGTGGGCGCCAACTATCATGGTTCTAAGACTGACAGTAATAGCCTTACGTCTCGTTGCCTAGAGGCGGTCGACTGGATTATATGTGTGTGGTGTTACATGTGGTGCGAACCCTTGTCCCTGAGGAGGGGGGTGGCTTATATAGAGTTCGCCAGACCCCTCCCGCCCTCAGTTACAAAGGGTTTAAGGTACATATAGATGGGGCGTTTCTGGTAATGCTACTAATAAAGTGACATAAATGACCATTAGGTCTGTCAAGTGATCATTGCTATGGTCGAGTGACATAGGGTCTTCCGAGTGGAACGTTTCTGGTCGAGTGGGTGATGGTATCCCTTGAATACTTCTGACTTTACACTACAAGAATCAGCTACTTTGCCGTCTGCCACGGCGGACGGCAAAGGCATGAACGGCGGACGGCAAAAGGCTCCGGCAAAGTAGGCTACGGTAGACAGCTACCTTGCCGTCTGCTTCCTGGCGGCTGACGGCAAAGGCCCTTTGCCGTCTGCGGCGGATGGCAAAGAGAGCGGACGGCAATAATTTTGCTGTCAGTCCGTTAAGTGGCTAACGGCAGGCCTTTGCCGTCCGCCGCTGACGGCAAAATTTCTAGTGTCTTTGCCGTCCGCCGTATGATGTCATCTACACGTCATTACATGGCAGGTTCTTTGCTGTCTGCCACTGTAGGCAAACTGACCAAATGGGTCAGCTCCCAGGAAGCACAGCTAGATGCCACATGTCTTCTTTGCCGTCCGCGGCAGACGGCAAAGAGCCCGTTGCCGTCGGTGGCAGACGGCAAAGAGCCTGCATATTGGCTCTTTTATCTGTTTTTTATTAAATCCAACAATTTTCATCACAAATATATATGACATATATAGATATATTTCAAAAGGCCATTACAGAGCAAACATATAAGATATCGAACACATAACTTCATCATCCAACCATATATATTACATGCATAGTTCCATCATACATAACAAGTTCAACATAGAGGCATCCAACCATATATATTACAACAGTTTCATCCAACGATACATGCATAGTTCAACGATACAAAAGAAACAGAGAAAGGGATAAGGAGCACTCCATCTATGCAAGCTTTCGTCAAGTGAATGAAATCTGCAAAATGAAAAATAAGAAAGTAAGAACAAGAAGAGTAGAACAAGAAGAAGAGTAGAACAAGAAGAAGACTACAACAAGAAGAGTAGAACAAGAAGAAGACTAGAACAAGAAGAGTATATCATTTATGAGCTAACTTACGTGAAATGGATCATATCTGAGCTAACTAAGTTGAAATGGGTCGTTTATGAGCTAGCTAAGGTGAAATGGATCATTTATGAGCTAACTTAGTTGAAATGGGTCGTTTATGAGCTAACTAAGGTCAAATGGATCTTTTTTGAGTTAACTAAGGTGAAATGGATCGTTTTTTAGCTAACTTAGGTGAAATGGATCATTTATGAGCTAACTTAGTTGAAATGGATCGTTTTTTAGCTAACTTAGGTGAAATGGATCATTTATGAGCTAAATTTAGTTGAAATGGATCTTTTTGAGCTAACTTAGGTGAAATGGATCAGTTAAGAGCTAATTTAGGTGAAATGGATCGTTTTTTAGCTAACTTGGTGAAATGGATCGTTTATGAGCTAAATTAGTTGAAATGGATCGTTTATGAGATAACCTAGGTAAGATGGGTCATTTTGGAGTTAACCTAGGTGAAATGGGTCATTTTAAAGCTAACGTAGGTAAAATGGATCATTTAGGAGCTAATCTAGGTAAAATGGGTCATTTTTGAGCTAACTTGGATGAACTGGATCATTTATAAGCTAACCTAGGTAAAATGGGTCATTTTAGAGCTAACTTAGGTAAAATGGATCGTCTATGAGCTAACTAAGCTAATTATGCAATTTTTGACATAAGTAAGCTAAGTACAGATCGTTTTAGAGCTAACTTAGGTAAAATGGATGGTTTTGGAGGTCAGTAAGCTTATTAAGTCATTTTGGAGGAGAAGAAGCTAAGTCTAGGTCATTATGGTAAGCATTGGAGGAAATAAAGCTAAGTCTAGGTCTTTATGCATGTGTTAAGCAAAACACTAGATAAACTTACCAAGATCCAGGAGGTGTAGGAGCGGGGTGGCTCGTGTCGGTAGCTGGAGAAGGATCGTGCGGTGCTTGTCTGGAGTTACGCTGCACCAAAGATCATTTCCAATGTCTTGTTAGCATGATGACACTCAAATGTTAAGACTAGCAAGTAATGTCCATTCAAATAAAACTCACCGTGGTCCCAGGAGCAATCACTTGCATCGGCGGAGCGGTCTGACCTGTCTTCTCGCACACAGACTACACATTTGGTTTTGACGACTCAGTCATACTAGTTAGTAATGAGACAAACACTACATGAATGTTTTGGCTAATCTGCAGAAGAAACTTACCACAAGGAGCTCGTACATGGCCCTTGCCTGCATGTCATTTCGTGCCCTCTCCTCCTCCATCATCTTTCTCGTCCTCCCCTCCAACTCCCGCTGCCTCTCCGCCGCCTCCGCCAGAACTTTCTCCGTTCTATCTCTCTCACTCTGTATAGCAGCCTGCAACACCACTCACATGACCATTTGTAATCATTGATGGAAGCGCACACAATGTAATGGAGAAAGATAACTGAGTACGTATCACTAACCTTGATGGCGAGTTGCACTGGCCGTTCACGAGGCCTTATCTCAGGAGCGGAGCTCGACTGACGCGCCTTGATCTCCGGAGAGTGCTAGGCCAACGGATAAGTCCATCTCCAATGGCTATGGAGCCATGGGACCTCCCGCCACCAGATATCATCAACAGCTCTGGATCAATGGGACCCTGGCTCGGGTTAAAGTCCTCCCCTTTCCTCGCCTTCCCCTCATCTCTATATCTCACGAGCTTGTTGTGGGAGGAGATGTTGGTGAAGTTGTTTGCATCATCGAGGTCAGACTGAGAGAAAGCCTTGACTTTCTTAAAAGAGGCAGTGTGGGCCATGGCATACAGGTCGTACACCTCTGGCACCTTATCCACCTTATTGTAGCGTGCCTGAAAGAGAGAAAGAATGAAAATTAGTAATTAAAGGGCTCAAGCTAGCATGATGAATGAATTGCATGAATCATGAAGCAAACCACATACCCAGTTGCGCCCGAACTGATATAAGTTGGAGCTGCCTTGATGGTGTGGCACACCTTCCATTTGGGCACGTTTGTCCTTCGCCTCATTGTGGAGGGCTAGCCATTGTTTTGAGCACCACTCATCGACCAACACCTCCCAACAATCCATCCAATCCGCACACCATCTCGGAGGCGCCTAAGTTAGCAAATAGAAACTTGAGCGCTACGGCTAAGAATTACTAAATGAAGGAACTTAAGTAGAGAAGGCCTTAAGAATTACCTTCATGTACTGCTCCTTACTCAGGAACTTATCGCGGCACGCCGGCTTGGTCTTCTTGATACCACGCAAGGCGTAGTAGTCTCGAACAGCCTGCACCCGAGCCTCGTGCCGTAAGTTCTGGAGTAGGCGCTTGCAGACGTTCTCGATAACATGTGCCGCGTCCTCCTCGTATCCCTCCTCACACCTCTAGAATGTCTGCAATCAAATGAGACAATATTGATTAGTACAATTAATAACTAGCTAGTTGAAGATTTTTAAATGTGTAAAGGAGAAATTACCCAGAACTTTCTGATCACCATGTCTGCCCTCGTGTCGCACACGACACCGTCGATAATCTCATCCGGCGGGGCCAGGGCAGCCACGTAGTGCTCCCAGCTCAATCCAAGTCTGGAAGCCGACCCTCACCAGGCAACGTGACAAACCCCGGGAAGTTTTGCCGGCAAAGAACTCCAAGGACGGAGTTGGGCCGGCGGACACTATGATGGTGGTCCCAACCCCTG
The DNA here is from genome assembly GCF_002162155.2 of Triticum dicoccoides. Lineage (NCBI taxonomy): Eukaryota > Viridiplantae > Streptophyta > Magnoliopsida > Poales > Poaceae > Triticum > Triticum dicoccoides. Next base: position 686,107,560 of record NC_041392.1, on the reverse strand, counting down.
CAGCATGACAAGGCCAACGCATTAGTTATTTGAAAAAACATGAATGCACAAGGTACAAAAATATTAAATGCACTTACGTACCTCTCCCCATCAGGGAAAATCAACCACCTCTGCTCGCGGGTCACCGGCACGGACGGGAGCCGTGTAGCACCACACTGGTAGACGGTGCCCCCCTCCTCCTCAAGATCAGTCGGCTCCCCGCCATCATCAGCATGGCCACTCGGCTCCTCGGGCTGATCCGGCCAGGTACCCCATCCGGACGTGTGCTCCTCCGGGGTCACGTGGGCCGAACTCTCGTGGGCCGAAGGCCAGTCGACCCGAGGCTCGTGGGCCCAAGACCCGTGGACCGAAGGCTCGTGGACCGGAGTCCGTGTAGCCTCCTCCTCGGACGAGTCCACCCTAGCAGTCACGTGCTCGGGTGAAACAGTTGGGGGTGGCGGCCAGGAAGGCGCCGTAGCAGTCACCCTACCTCCTCTCCCACGACCACGTGCCCCACCTCCTCTCTTCCTACCTCGTCCCCTGCTGGGCACCGCGGTCGACGAAGAAGGGCCCGGCGGTGTGGCCATACTGTCCAGCAACGCTCGGCGGAGAGGTGCGTCTGGAATGGAAGACCTCAGACCACGCTCCCGACCAGCGCCCACCATCTTTCAACACCTGCCATTACAAACAGTAAACGAAATTAGTACAACATAAAAAAAGACCGACATGAATAATAATATGTGTATCACTTAAGTGTATCATCATCAAGTACAACATAAAAAAATGTAATACCTAACACTACTAATAATCTTGATCAGTATCATCAATAAATGCATAATCATCGTCATCACTATAATCAATGACGGGCTCATAGGGTTCATTGGCATCAACATGTGCAAGGCCACCTTGACGTAATCGGTCAAGCATTGACAGGTCATCCGCAGTAGTAACCTCTTCTTGTTCCGGCTCTTCTTGTTCCTCCTTTGGGGTGATGTCAGATTCATTATCGCTGTCTACTTCAATGTTTTGGGGTGAAGTATAGCGGTTCTTGAAACGCTTTTTGGAAAGACGTGCCTCTTGGAAGAATTCTCTTTCATATGCCGTGTCGATGTCGGGGTAGTGCCGTTTTGGGGTCGGGGGTCGGGGTGTCGTGTCGATGTCGGGGTAGTGCCGTGTCGGTGTCGGGGTGTTTTTTCGGGGTCAGGGTGTGGTGTCGGGGTCAGGGTGTCGGGTCA